>NW_021703774.1:7010912-7020703 GCF_005190385.1 Monodon monoceros | reverse complement strand
TGGTGGTGGTGGTGGTGGTGGTGGTGGTGGTGGTGGTGGTGGTGGTGTGTGTGTGTGTGTGTGTGTATAAAATGGAATATTACTCAGCCATAAAAATAATGAAATATTGCCATTTGCAGCAACATGGATGGTCCTAGAGATTATCATACTAAGTGAAGTCAGTCAGAGAAAGATAAATATCATATGATATCACTTATATATTGAATCTAAAAAAAATGATACAAATGAACTTATTTACCAAACAGAAACAGACTCACACATATAGAAAACAAATTCATGGTTTCCAAAGGGGAAAGTGGAGGGGGGAGGGATAAATTAGGAGTTTGGGATTCACAGATACACACTATTATTGATAAATAACAAGGATCTACTGTATAGCACAGGGAACTATATTCAATATCTTGTTACTAGCTATAATGAAAAGAATCTGAAATATATATATATCATGTATAACTGAATCACTTTACTGTACACTTGAAACTAACACAACATTTTAAATTAACTATCCTTGCATTAAAAAAAAAGAACAGCTCTCATCTTCAGCATGAGTGTCTTTAAGATCTCATGGACCTATAAATATCTATGGAATACACAAAAAATTTCTATTTTTACAATAATTCTGATTTTTGCACACTACTTTTCTGATAATAATAAATAATAACAATGCGTCTTGTTCATTATACTATCTGCCCAAGACACCACTAATTTAGACTTAGATTTTCACCTTTTGGGTTTTATAAATAGCCCTGGTTTCAATTAAATGATATAATCAATTATCCTACATATTTTCTATATGCTGGTGTAATGTTAATGGTCACAGTATCAGTTTATGTGAAATCTAACAAGTTAACTAAGTGAATATTAAATTTTGCCATTAAAGTCAGCATCAGACATAAAAATTCTCTATTTCAAAATGTAATATGAATGTACTGTTAATCCTGTTCAGATCATTTTGCCTATCAAACAGAACTTGACACAGAATTATTATAAAAGTTACCTCATACCTGCATTATACTTTGGGGAAAAATGTGAGTCATCTTGTCCTCCATTGATTTCTCGTTCATGAATATCCCTCCAATCCTTCGCTGTACTCTGCATGAAGTTCCTGCTGGAGGTTGCCATGTAAAAAGTAGGGCAATTATGTTGTTTAACTTCATTTCAAAATGTATAGCATTAAAAGAGAAATTTTTAAACAGTTACCTTCATTTAAAATCTTTTTAAAATGATACTCCTAGCACATTTAATACAGGGAAACAACTTTACCAAAAGTAATCATATTTTAGCAATGATAAGATACTATTGTCATAAAATCTTGAAAAGATACTCAGAAAATTATGTCCATATGGCAAGATGGTGGTGATTCATGGCACAAAATATCGATTTTGCATGACTAAGCAGCTAGCCAAATGTGCAAATATAATTAGCCACACACCTCATCTGTGAAAGGGTGTCTTTAAAATGAATCTCGTTCATGGAGAATATCAGGTTCATTAACTCTTTGGGGCCATTAGAGTGCCATTTAGAAGGCATTTGTTCTCTCTGACATAATTTTCCAAATCATACTCTAGTGGCTTTTCTTGGGTATTAATTTACTTGCAGACACGGGGAGAGAGATGGAAAAAAACTGAAAAGAAAAGAGGAGGGAAAGAGGGAGGGAGGGGGAGAGGAAGGAATGAAGGAAGAAAGGAAGGGAGAGAGAGAGGGAGGCAGGAAGGGGGGAGAGATTTTAATAAATGTAACTCTTTCAACAATAAAACATTTTCTCAGTCTATTCCCAGTTTTCTCTAGTAAATCTACGTTACTTTTTGTTTAGAAACATCTATACATTATTTGTAAATGCACTAATAAATAACTGTAAAATGTTTTTGGATAATTTTCTGAATCACCATAATTAAGATAAAGCAGTATGTCTTTTGACATATACATTCCAAATAAATAATAATGATTATTTCCCAAATATCTATTTGCCTATCCATATCTATCTATCTATCTATCTGAGAAACAAAACCATTTCACAGGGATCTTTATATATTTTTTTAATTAGCTAAAACTCAGATAATAAGCATATGCTATATTACATATATATATATATCCTAAATATATTCTAAATATATAGAAAGGCTTCTTTGAAGTTACACTTCTTTTTGTCAGAGATTACGGAATTCTTAACTATTTAAAAGTAAGGTAACTTAAAATTATTATATTCACTTGTCATTGATACTGATTTTTTCTAAATATAAAAAGTGAAGTGTAGTCATTTCAAAAATTTTAGAAAAATGCAAATTATATACCTTAAACAATATTTTGGGTATTTTTCATATAGACAAATAAGAATTCAATTATATTGATTTACTTATAAAATAGAAATCTTAATGTATATATTCTATATTTATATATTTTTTAAATTTCTATGGTTTTATTTTTACAATGAACCTCATATTCCAGCCAAAGTTATTATAGCTTTTTTCTATTGAGGACCATACAGAAGACATAGGACAGAGTCTTTAACAGGTGCTCTCTAAATATTGTATGGATAAATTTCCAGGCAGTAGAAATGAGACAGATAAACTGTTGATTCACATCTACTATTTTAAAACTAGCTATTTTTAAATTACTTGCTTCTAAAATTTCCCATTATAGTTTCAATTTCCATATGATTGAACCTATATAAAACAAATCTACCTTTTGAAAACGTGTTTTGGAAAGGAAATTACCATCTTGTTTTTGATGCTGTAGATACATGTGGAATAAATGGTGGTATAGTTAATGAATGTTTAGCTATTTAAACAATGTTTCCAGAAGAGTTTTTTGCCTTTTTTAAAATTGAGATATAATTGACATGTAACAATTGTGTAAGTTTAAGGTGTACAGTGTATTGATTTGATACATTTATATATTGCAATATGACTCCCACTGTAGCATTAGCTAACACCTCTATCACCTCACATAATCATTTCTTCTTCGTGGGGAGAATATTAAGATCTAGTCTCTTAGTAGTTGTGAAGTATATAATAGAGTATTGTTGACTATAATTACTATGCTGTGCCTTAGATGCCCAGAACTTACTTATCTTCTAATTGCAAGTTTATTCACCCACCCCTCAGCCCCTGGTAAACACCATTCTACTTTGTTTCCATAATTTGGCTTTTTTAGTTTCCATATGTCAGTGATGTCATACAGTATTTGTCTTTCTCTGACTTATAAATCTCACTTAGCATAATGCCCTCAAGGTCTATTGATGTCACCTGTGATGGGATTTCTTTCTTTCTAATGGCTGAATAATACTGAGTAAAAAATGTTCTTTTTTTGTCCATTCATCCATTAATGGACACTTAGGTTGTTTCTACCTCTTGGCTATTGTGAATAATACTACAATAAACATGGGAGTGCAGATATTTTTAAACATTCTATTTTCATTTCTTTAGATATATATCCAGAAGTGGGAATGCTAGATCTCATGATAGTTCCATTTTTATTTTTTAAGAAACCTCCATACTATTTTCCATAGTGCCTACATGGATTTACAGTCCCACCAAGAGTGAACAAGTTTCCCTTCTCTACATCCTTGCCAATATAGTTATCTCTTGTCTTCTTGATGAAAGTTATTCTAACATGTGTAAGGTGATATCTCATTATGGTTTTGATTTGCATTTTAAATATGATTAGAGGTGTTGAGCATCTTCCATGTACCTGTGAGCAGCCTGTATGTCTTCTTTGGAAAACTATCTACTCAGGTCCTCTGCCCATTTTATACTGATTGTATTTTTGCTGTTGAGTTGAAAGTGTTCTTTATGTATTTTGGATATTAATTCCTTATCAGATGTATGGGTGGTTCAAAACTTTCTCCCACTCCATGGGTTGCCTTTTCATTACAGTTTCTTTTTTTGTTGAAGTATAGTTGATTTACAATATTATATTATTTTCAGGTGTGCAACATAGTGATTCAATTTTTTTATGTTATACTCCATTTAGAGTTATTACAAAGTAATGGCTACATTTCCTTGTGCTGTACAATATATCCTTGTTGCTCATTTATATTACACATTGTACCAATAGTTTATGTGTCTTAATCCCATAGCCCTATCTCACCCTTTCCCCCTTCTCTTTCCTCACTGGTAACCACTAGTTTGTTCTCTATATCTGTGAGTCAGTTTGTTTTGTTATATACATTTATTTAATTTTTAGATTCCACATATAAGTGTAATACAGAGTATTTGTCTTGATTTGTATGACTAATTTCACTAATCATAATACTCTGTAGGTCCATCCACATTGTTGCAAATAGCAGAATTTCATTCTTTTTTATGGCTGAGTATATACATACCACATTTTCTTCCCACGTTACGTTCTTCTGTTGGTAGGCACTAAGTTTGATTCCATATCTTGGCTTTTGTAAATAATGTTGCTATGAGCATTGGGGTGCATGTATCTTTTAGAATTAGTGTTTTCATTTCCTTCAACTATATATCCAGCATTAGAATTGCTGGATCATATGGGAGGCCTATTTTTAGTTTTTAGATGAAGTGTCATACAATTTTCCATAGTGGATGTACCAATTTACATTCCCACCAACAGTGTTGGAGTGTTCCCTTTTTCTACATCCTCACCAACATTTGTGATGTGTAGACTTTAATGGTGTCATTTTGACAGGTGTGAGGTGATATCTCCTTTTTTTTTTTTTTTTTTTGCACGGGGCTCTCACCATTGTGGCCTCTCCCACTGCGGAGCACAGGCTCCAGACGCGCAGGCTCAGCAGCCGTGGCCCACGGGCCCAGCTGCTCCACAGCATGTGGGATCTTCCTGGAACGGGGCACGAACCTGCATCCCCTGCATTGGCAGGTGGATTCCCAACCACTGCGCCACGAGGGAAGCCCTCTCCTTGGTTTTGATTTACATTTCTCTGATGATTAGCAATGTTGAGCATATTTTCATGCGCCTGTTACCCATCTGTGTATCTTCTTTAGAAAAATGTCTATTCAGGTCTGCAAGTTTTTTAATTGCACTTTTTTTATTGAGTTGTATGAGCTGTTTATAAATTTTGGATATTGACCCCTTATTGATCATACCATTTGAAAACATTTTCTCCCATTCTTTAGATTGTGTTTTTGTTTTGTCAGTGATTTCCTTTGCTGTGCAAAACCTTTTGCATTTAATTAGGCCCTATTTGTTTATTTTTACTTTTACTTCTTTTGGTTTAGGAAACAGATACAAAAAGTATTGCTATGGTTTATGTCAAAGAATGTGCGGCCTAAATTCTCTTTTATGAGGTTTATGGTTTCAGGATTTACATTTAGGTCTTTAATCCACTTTGAGTTTATTTTTCTATATGGTGTGAGGAAATGTTCTAATCTCATTCTTTTACATGTAGCTGTAAAGTTTTCCCAGAACAACTTATTAAAAAGACTGTCTTTTATCCATTACATATTCTTCCTTTCATTGTTGTAGATTAATTGACCATAGTGTGGGAGTTTATTTCTGGGCTCTCTTCTGTTACATTAATCTATCTGTCTGCTTTTGTTCCAAATATTATGCTACAGGACATTCCACCCAAAAACAACAGAATACATATTCTTTTCAAGTATACTTGAAGCATTTTCCAGGATAGATCTAGGAGATCATGCTAGGCCACAAAACAAGTCTCAAGAAATTTAAGACAATAGAAATTATATCAAACATTTTTTCCAACTACAATGGTATGAAACTAGAAATAATTACAGGTAGAAAAATGGGAAAAGCATAAACACGTGGAGACTAAACAACATGCTACTAAGAAAACATTAGGTCAATGAAGAAATCAAACTGGAAATCAGAAAATACCTCAAGACAAATGAAAATAGAAATACAACTTTACAGAATTTATGAGATGCAGCAAAAGCAGTTCTAAGAGTAAGTTTATGGTGATGCAGGCCTACCTAAGTAAACAATTAAAATCTTAAGTAAACAACCTAATCTTCCATCTAAAGGAATTAGAAAAAGAAGCAAAACACACAAAAACCCAAAGTCAGCAGAAGGAAGAAAATAATACAGATCATTATGGAAATAAATAAAAGAGACCCCCCCCCAAAAAAAAAAAAACAACAGTAGAAGAGATAGATAAACCAAGAGCTGATTCCTTGAATAGATAAACAAAATTAATAAACATTCAATCAGGCTAAAAAAGGAGAAAAAAGAGGAATTAAATAAATAAAATAACAAATGAATGAGGAGAAATAATAACCAACAACTCAGAGATACAAAAATAATTATATGTGAATATTATGAATAATTAGATGCTGACAAGTTGAACAACCTCAAAGAAATGGACAATATTCAGGAAGAAATAGACAATCTGAACAGACCAAACACTAGTAGTGAAATTGAATTTGTAATAAAAAATACTCCCAGCAAACAAAAGTCCACAGGGGATGGCTTCACAGGGGAATTGTACCAAATATTTTAGGAAGAGCTAATACATATGCTTTACAAAAAATTGCAGACAATTGAAGAACATGGAACATTTCCAAATTCATTCTATGAGGCCACCATTACCCTGATACCAAAAGCAGACAAACACACTACAAAAAAGAAAATTACAGGCCAATATCTCTGATGGCTATAGATGTAAAAATTCTCAATAAAATATTAGCAAACCACATTCAACAATATATAAAAAGGATCATACACCATGATCAAGCAGGATTTATTCCAGGGATGCAAAGATCATTCAATATTCACAAATCAATCAATGTGGTACACTACATTAAGAAAGGATAAAAATTACATGATCATCTCAATAGACAAAGAAAATCGTTTAATGAAATTCAACATCAGTTCATGATGAAAATCCTCATCAAAGTTGATATACAAGGATCATATTTCCACATAATAAAGGTCATCTATGACAAACCCACTGCTAACATCATACTCAAAGGTGAAAAGATGAAAGCATTGGCTCTGAAATCAGGAAGAACAGAAGGATGCCCACTCTTGCCACTTTTATTTAATATAGTATTGGAAGTGCTAGACACAGCAATCAAACAAGAAAAAGAAATAATAGGCATCCAAATTGGAAGGGAAGAAATAAAACTGTCACTATTTGCAGATGACATGATACTATATAGAGAGAATTCTAAAATATCCACCAAAAAACTATTTGAACTAATAAGTGAATTCAATAAAGTTGCAGGATGCAAGATTAATATTCAGAAATCTATTGTTTTTCTATACACTAATAATGAACTATCAGAAAGAGAAAGAAAAAAAATCCTATTTACAATCACATTGAAAAGAATAAAATACCTAGGAATAAGTTTAACCAAGGAGGTGAAAGACATATTCTCTGAAAGCTATAAAACAATGATGAAGGAATTTGAAAATGATACAAAGACATGTAAAGATATCCCATGTTCTTGGATTCGAATAATTAATATTTTTTAAATGTCCATACTACCCCAAGCAGTTTACAGACTTAATGCAATTCCTGTCAAAATACCCATGAGATTTTTCACATAACTAGGACAAATAATCCTAAAATTTATACAGAAACACAAAAATTGCCACGAAATTGCCAAGGCAATCTTGAGAGAAAAACGTACAAAGCTGGAGGCTTGGGCTATGGAGGTCAGAACCAGGGAGAGGACTGGGGTTGGCTCTGTGGAGACAGCCTGAAGGGGCTAGAGTGTGGTGTGGCTGCAACCGAGGGTTTACACAGAAGAAGCTTGGGCCCACCAGAGAGGCAAGGTGCCATTGTTGGGGGGTGCTCAAGGAGAGGGGCGGGACTGTCATTGGAGCATCTTTCCCTGCTTGCACACATGCACTCTCAAACAACAGGACACCACCTACTTGAGCTCTGGGGGCAGGTGCAAGCTCTTGCTGACATTGTGGGCTCCAGAGGTGGGCACAGACTGCCACTGCTGCTGAGAGACCTGCAAGCAGGCACCAATCACTGCCCCTGCCATTGCAGGCCCAGGGAGTGAGCGCAGACAGCTGCTGCCACTCTGACACACACAAGCAGGCAGCAATCACTGCCCCTGCTGGTGCAAGGCCCAAGGAGAACATGCAGGTGACCACATCTGCATAACCCCTATCAAGGAGATAACAGACAGCACATGCTGAGAAGAGAGGCAGCACACCTCTAAACTAAAAAGAAGCCCTCTTACCAAAAATATTAAACCCATACAAGCTACATGGGGACACTCTCACATATAAATAGCCTTCCAAGACCACAGGAGATCACTGTTTCTCCTAAACTCACAGCGTAAGAGAAATATAAGTAAAATGAAGAAGCAGAGGAACCACTTCCAGTTAAAAGACCAAGAGAATTCCCCTGAATGAACAATGAAACAGACCTCTTCAGTCTAACAGACACTGAGTTCAAAAAGGAGGTAATGAAAATACTGGAGGAATTAAGAAAGACTGTCAACAGAAATGCAGATTACTATTAAAAGGACCTAGAAACTATAAGGAGGAGCCAAGAAAAATTAGAAAACTCATTTTCAGAGATGAAAGCTGAGCTAAAGGCAATGAATAGCAGAGTGGATATTGCAGAAAACAAATAAGTGATCTGGAAAATAGAATAATGAAAACCACTCAATCAGAACAGCAGAAAGAAAGCCAAAAATAAAAAATAAAATGAAAGCAGTATAAGAGACCTATGGAATAATATAACATGTGCCAATCTATGCATAATAGGGATCCCAGAAGGAGAAGAAAGAGAAAAGGGGATTGAAAATGTATTTGAAGAAATTATGGCTGAAAACTTCCCAAAGGTAAGAAGGAAATAGATATCTAGGTACAGGAAACACAGAGAATTCCAAACAAGATCAACACAAACAGACCTACAAAAGTTAAAGAGGGGATTCTAAAAGCAGAAATAGAAAAACAAATGGTTTATTACAAGGGAACCCCCATAATGCTATCAGCTGATTTCTCTAAAGAAACATTGCAGGCCAGAAGGGAGTGGCAAGATATATTCAAAGTCCTGAAAGGGAAAAATCTTCAACCTAGGATAATCTACCCAGCAATATTATCATTTAGAAGAGAAGGAGAGAAAAAGAATTTCTCAGACTAGCAAAAACTAAAAGAATATAGCAATACTAAATTTATCCTAAAGGAAATATTGAAAGGTCTTCTCTAAATAGAAAAGTAGTAAGAATCTATAGGAAAAAGAAAATCACAACTGGAAAGTAAATCACTTAAATAAACCAGTATACTGATCAAAAGGGAAAAAAAATCTATTTTTGCAAGCAATGATATACATAAGGAAGAGCAAAAGGATAAATATAAAGATGTAAAAGAGGACATCACAATCATAAAATGTCAGGGAAGAGTAGGAAAGTGTAGACTTTTTTTTAAAGAATGTGTTTGAACCTATATTACTATCAGTCCAAAGCAAGCAGATATAGAAAGGGGTTAACAAACTTGAAAAACAGCATAACCACAAATCAAAAACATACACTAGATTCACAAAAACCAAAAAGAACACAAGGATAAAATAAAAGAAAACCATCAAACCACAAAAAGAAAAAGAAATGAACAAAGAAGAAACATAGACTCAACTGGAAAACAAGGTTTAAAATGGCAATAATTTATCAATAATAACCTTAAATATCAACGGACTAAATGCTCCAATCAAAAGACATAGATTGTGGGTATATCCAGAGCAAACCGTAATTTGAAAAAATACATACACCCCAATATTCATTGCAGCACTACACAAAGCCAAGACATGGAGCAACCTACATGTCCATCGAAAGTTGAATGCATAAAGATGTGAGATATATATATATATATATATATATATATATATATAT
>NW_021703774.1:6924380-7010812 GCF_005190385.1 Monodon monoceros | reverse complement strand
AAGATGTGAGATATATATATATATATATATATATATATATATATGTACACACACACACACACACACACACACATACACACACACACATGATGGAATATTACTCAGCCATAAAAAACAATGAAATAATACCATTTGCAGTAACATGGATAAACCTAAAGATTATCATACTAATTGAAGTAAGTCAGACAGAGGAAGACAAATATCATATATTACTTATATGTGGAATCTAAAAATATGATACAAATGAACTTATTTACAAAACAGAAACAGACTCACAGACTTTAAAAACGAACTTATGGTGGGGAAAGCTGGGGAGAGGAATAAATTAAAGAGTTTGGGATTAACATATACACACTACTATACATAAAATAGATAATCAACAAGGACTTACTATATAGCACAGGGAACTCTACTAAATAATCTGCAATAACCTATAAGGGAAAAGAGTCTGAAAAAGAATGGATATATGTTTATGTATAATTGAATCACATTGCTATACACCTGAAACTAACACAACATTGTAAATCAACTATAATCTAATATAAAATAAAAATTAAAAAAAGACACAGAGTGGCAAACTGCATAAAAAAACAGAGCCTAAAATATGCTGCCTATAAGAGATCCACTTTCAGGCAAAGGACACACATAGTTTGAAAGTGAGGGGATTGAAAAAGAAACAGAAATGCAAACAGAAATGACAAGAAAGCGGGGGGTTGCAAAACTCAAATCAGACAAAATTGACTTAAAACAAAGGTCATAAAGAAAAATAAAGAAAAAAAACATGTAATGATAAAGGGATCAATACAAGAAGAGGATTTGACATTCATCAACATATATGCACTTAATATAGGAGCACCCGAATACATAAAACAAATACTAACAGACAAAGGGAGAAATTGACAGGAATACAATAATAGTAGGAGACTTTAACACCCCACTCACATCAATGGACAGATCTTTTATACAGAAAATCTTCCTCAAAAACAACAACAACAACAAAATTCTCAAATAAATAACCTAACCTACCACATAAAAGAACTAGGAAAAGAATAACAAAAAAAACCCACCTTAAATTCAGCAGAAGGAAGGAAATAATAAAGATCAGAGAGGAAATAAGTAAAATAGAGACAAAAAAATAAGTCAATAAAAGCAAGAACTGTTTCTTTGAAAGGGTGAACAAAATTGACAAAACTCTGGTTAGGCTCACAAAGAAGAAAAGACAGAGAATCCAAATAAACAAAATAAGAAACAAAAAAGGAGAAATATTAACCAATACTGCAGAAAAAACCATAATAGAATACTGTGAACAATTATGTGGCAACAAATTTGATAACGTGGAAGTGGACAAGTTTGTAGAAACATAGAGCCCACGAAAATTGAATCAAGAAGAAATACGTTGTTGGAGGGGAACAATCAAGTTGGCAGAGTAGTAGGAGGTGAAGCTCACCTTCTCCCAAAAATACATCAAAAATACATCTACATATAGAACGATTCTCACAGAATATCTACTGAATGCTTGCAGAACACCTCAGACTGCTGAATTGGGAAGAGAATCTCCATGTAACCAGGTAGGAGAAAAGAAAAATGAAGAAAAAGCAAGAAAGGAATTGGGACTGGACCTGCACCACTGAGAGGGAGCTGTGAAAGATGAAAGGTTCCTGCACCCTGGGAAGATACCTCACTGGCAGGGAGACTGGCTGTGACAAGAGGGGAACTTCAGAGGCTTGGAGGATAGCACAGCAGCCAGTATGCTGCAGCCAGAGCAGAGGGAGAACTGCACAGATGATCAGTTTTGCTGTCCTGCTCTACCCAGCCTGACATGCTCATCCCCAGTGCTGGTGGGGGCTGGGTGCTGGAACTCGGGCTTCAGAGGTCAAAACCAAGGAGAAGAATGGCATTGGTGGTGTGGAGAAAGAATGAGGGGGGCTGGAATCCAGTGCAACTGTGGCTTGGGGTATACTTGGGGGAAGCCTGGGCTACCTTAGATGGCCAGTCACCACTGTTTGGGGTGTGCATAAGGGGAGGGGTGGGAACCGAATCATAGCCTTTTTCCCTATGGGTGTGCTTGTGGAGGTAAGGATGCTGTCTGCACGGGCTCCAGGGGTGGTCGCAAGTCTCCACTGCCTCCCTCCTGGACCCTAGGAGTGGTCGCTGGCCACTGCCACAACTTGCCCAGAGCCAGGAGTGGATGTGGGCCCCCAACACCTCACGCCTGGACCCAAGGAGTAGTCGCAGGCCTCTGATGCTACCCACTTGGACCCCAGGACTGATGACGGCCCACCACCGCCTCCCTCCTGGACCCCAGGAATGGTCACAAGCCCCCACCGCAGACTGCCCAAACTCCAGGAGTGGTTGTGAGCAGCCTCCACTCCCATCTCATAACCTAGAGGCATGCCTGAGCCACCGCTGCCAAGAACCCCAGGACTGGGCACCAGCTGTCGCATCTGCACATCCACTGTGAAGGGGATAAACCACCAGCACATGCTGAGGAAAGAGCCAACAGGCATCCATACTTAAAAGAGCCCTTCCACCAAATATATTAAACCCACACAAGCTACTCAGGGACGATCCTACATATAAATAGCCCTCCAAAGCCACAGTAGATAACTGCTTCTCCTAAAAACTCACAGAGTAAGAGAAGTATAAGTAAAATGAAGAAGCAGAGGAAACACTCCCAGTTAAAAGATCAAGAGCATTCCCCCAAATGAACAAACAATGAAGCAGACCTCTTCAGTCTAACGCACACTGATTTCAAAATGGAGATAATGAAAATACTGAAGGAATTAAGAAAAACTATTGATATAAATGCAGAGGGCTATAAAGAGGAAGTAGAAAATATAAAGAGGAGCCAAGAAAAACTAGAAAACTCATTGCTGAGATGAAAGCTGAGCTAAAGGCAATCAACAGCAGAATGAATATTGCAGAAGAATGAATAAGTAAACTGAAGTAGAATAACAGAAATCACTCAATTGTGAGAGCAGACAGAAAGCCAAATTTTAAAAAAAATGAAAGTAATATAAGAGATCTACCAGATAATATAAAGTGTGCCAATCTACACATAATAGGGATTCCAGAAGGGGAAGAAAGACAAAAGGCGATCAAAAATATATTTGAAGAAATTATGGCTGAAAACATCTCAAACCTAAAGATGGAAACAGAGATCCAGGTACCAGAAGCACAGAGGGTCCCAAATAAGATAAACCTAAACAGACCTACACCAAGATACATTATAATTAAAGTGGCAAAAGTTAAAGATAAAGGGAGGGTTCTAAAGGAAGAAAGAGAAAAACAGTTAATTACAAGGGAACCCCCATAAGGCTATCAGCTGGTTTTTCAACAGAAACGTTGCAGGCCAGAAGGAGTGGCGAGATATATTCAAAGTCCGGAAAGGGAAAATCTGCAACCTAGGATACTCTAACCTGCAAGATTATCATTTAGAAGAGAAGGAGAGATAAAGAATTTCTCAGATAAGCAAAAACTAAAAGAATGCAGCAATCCTAATCCTATCTAAAAGGAAATATTGAAAGGTCTTCTCTAAATAGAAAAGAAGTAAGAATCTGTAGGAAACAGGAAATCACAATTGGAAAATAAATCACTTAAATGAGCTAGTAACCACAATGAACAGCAAAAGGATGAACATGTAAAATAGGACATCAAAATCATAACAGGTGGGAGAATAGAGTAAGAAAATATAGATTTTTTTCCCCAACAATATGTTTCTGCCAATATGACTACCAGTTTAAGGCAAGGAGATATAGGAAGGGGTTAACATACTTGAAAAACAGGGTAACCACAAATCAAAAACGTACAATAGATTCACAAAAATGAAAAATGAGAGAAAAGAAGTATAATATGAAAGAAAATAAACCACAAAAGGAAAAAGAAAAAGAAAGGGACAAAGAATAAATATAAAATCAACCGGAAAACAAGGTATAAAATGGCAATAAATGTATATCTATCAATAATTACCTTAAATGTCAATGGACTAAATGCTCCAATCGAAAGACACAGAGTAGCAGATTGGATTAAAAGAACAAAAGATTACAATATGCTGCCTACAACAGACCCACTTTAGGGCAAAGGACACACATAGACTGAAAGTGAGAGAATGGAAAAAGATACTTCATGAAAATGGAAATGACAAGAAAGCAGGGTTGCAATACTCATATCAGACAAAATTGACTTTAAAACAAAGGCCAGAAAGGTAAAGCAGGAAACTATACGATAAAAGGATCAATACGAGAAGATACATGTAAACATATATGAACCTAATACAACAGCACCTAAAGACATAATACAAACACTAACAGACATAAAGGGAGAAATTGACAGGAATACAATAATAGTAGGAGACTTTAACACCCCATGCACATCAATGGACAGATCTTCCAGAAAGAGATTCAATAAAGCATCAGAGATACTAAATTATATAATAGAACAGTTAGATTTAATTGATATTTTCAGGAAATTACATCCAAAAAACAAGAACACACATTCTTTCAAGTACACATGGGATATTCACTAGGATTGACCATATCATATACTTGGGCACAAAATAAGCCTCAACAAATTTAAGATTATCGAAATTATCTCAAGCATTTTTTCTGACCACAACAGCATGAAACTAGAAATTACCCACAGGAAAAAAAATGAGAAAAACATGATTACATGGAGACTAAACAACATGCTACTAAAAAATCAATGCATCAACAATGAAATCAAGAGGAAATTAAAAACTACCTGAGACAAATTACAATGAAAACACAACCATGCAAAATCTATGGGAAGCAGCAAAAGCGGTTCTTACAGGTAAGTGCATAGTGATACAGGCCTTCCTCAACAACAACAAAAAAAAAAAAAAGAAAAAAAAAGAAAAATCATAAACAACCTAACCTAAAACTTAAAAGAACTAGAAAAAGAGAAAACAAACCTAATTCAGAAGAAAGAAGGAAATAATAAAGATAAAAGAGGAAATACATAAAATAGAGATTAAAAATATAGAAAAAAATCAGTAAAACCAAGAGCTGGTTTTTTGAAAGGATAAACTGGATTGACAAATCTCTGGCCAGGCTCATGAAGAAGTAAAGAGAGAGAACCCAAATAAAACAAATATTAAAGGAGACATAGCAACTGATATTGCACAAATACAAAACACACACACACAGACATGCACACCATAAGGGAATACCATGAACAATTATATGTCAAAAATTCGACAATCTAAGAGAAAAGGACAAGTTTCTAGAAACATACAGCCTACCAAAATTGAATCAGAAGAAATAGATAATTTGAAGGAATGGATACTAAAAGTGAAGTAGAAGCTATAATTTTAAAACTCCCTACAAACAAAAATCCAAGATCAGATGGCTTCACAGGTGAATTCTACCAAACATACAAAGGAGAACTTATACTGATCCTTCTCAAACTCTTCCAAAATATTGAAGAGGAGGGAACACTCCAAAGGATATTCAATGAAGCCACCATCACCCCAATACAAAAACTAGACAAAGACACAACCAAAAAAGAAAATAACAAGCCAATATCTTTGATAAGTATAGATGCAAAAATTCTCAATAAAATATAGCAAACTGAATCCAACAACACATAAAAAAGATCATATGCCATGACCAAGTCAGATTCATCCAAAGTTCACAAGGATGGTTCAACATATGCAAATCAAACAATGTGATACACCACATCAACAAAAGAAAAAACAAAAACCACATGATCATCTCAATAGATGAAGAAAAAGCATTTGCCAAAATTCAACATCCATGCATGATAAAAACTCTTACCAAAGTGGGTATAGAGGGAACATACCTCAACATAATAAAATCTATTTATGATAAACCCACAGCCAATATAGTACTCAATGGTGAAAATCTGAAAGCCTTCCTACTAAGAGCTGGAACAAGACAAATAGCCCACTATCACAATTTCTATTCAACATAGTATTAGAAGTCCTAGTCACATCAATCAGAAAAGAAAAAGAAATAAAAGATATCCAAATTTGAAGAGAAGAGGTAAAATTGTCATTATATGCAAATGATATGACATTATATATAGAAACCCTAAAGATTTCACACAAAAGCTACTAGAACTGATAAATTAATACAGCAAAGTAGCAGTATACAAATTAACATACAGAAATCTGTTGCCTTTCTTTAACAATGAAATATCAGAAAGGGGATGTAAAAAAAGAATATCTTTTAAATTTGCACCAAAAAAATAAAATAATTAGGAATAAACCACACCAAGGAGGTGAAAGACTTATATGCTGAGAACTATAAAACATTAATAAGGGAAATTAAACATGATTCAGAGAAATAGAATGATATCCCATGCTCTTGGATTGGAAGAATTAATATTGTTAAAATGACCATATTATGCAAATCAATCAGCAGATTTAATGCAATCCATATCAAATTACCCATGGCATTTTCCCAGACCTAGAACAAATAATCCTAAAATTCATATGGAACCCTAAAAAAGAAGACTCAGAATTGCTAAAGCAATCCTGAGGAAAAAGAACAAAGCTGGAGGCATAACCCTCCCAGACTTCCGACAATACTCCAAAGCTACAGTAATCAAAATGGCATGGTATTGGCATAAATACAGATCAGTGAATATGGATCAATGAAACGGAACAGAGAGCCCAGAAATAAACCCACATACCTGTGGTCAATTAACCTTTGACAAAAGAGGCAAGAATATGCAATAGGGAAAAGACAGTCTCTTCAGCAAGTGGTGCTGGGATATTTGGACAGCTGCATGTAAAACAGTGATGTTAGAACACACTCTTTCATCATATACAAAAATAAACTCAAAATGACATGAAGACTTAAATATAAGACAGGACACCATAAAACTCCTAGAAGAGATCATAGGCAAAACATTCTCTGAGATAGATTGTACCAATGTTTTCTTAGGTCAGTCTCCCAAGGCAATAGAAATAAAAACATAAACCAATAAATGGGACCTAATCAAACTTACAAGCTTTTGCACAGCTAAGGAAACCATAAATGAAACCAAAAGTCAGCCTACAGACTGGAAGAAAATTTTTGCCAACTATGCAATCAAAAAGGGCTTAATTTCCAAAATATACAAACAGCTCATATGACTCTACAACAAAAAAATAAAAACCCAATCAAAAAGGGGCAGAAGACCTAAATAGACATTTCTCCACAGAAGACATACAGATGGCCAACAGGCACGTGAAAAGAAACTCAATGTCACTATTAGAGAAATTAAAATCATAATTACAATGTGGTACCACCTCACACCAGTCAGGATGGCCATTATTAAAAAGTCTACAAAAAACAAATGCTGGAGAAAGTATGGAGAAAAGGGAACCCCTTATTCTATTTGTGGGAATGTAAGTTGGTGCATCCACTATGGAAAACACTATACAGTTTCCTCAAAAAGCTAAAAATAGAATTACCGTATGATCCAGAAATCCCTCTCCTGGACATATATCCACACAAAATTATAATTCAAAAAGATACATGCACCCCTATGTTCATAGCAGCACTATTCACATAGCTAAGGCATGGAAACATCCTAAATGTCCATCAACAGACAAATTGATAAAGAAATTGTGGTACATGTATACAATGGAATACTCCTCAGCCATAAAAAGAACAAAATAATACCATTTGCAGCAAAATGAATGCAACTAGAGATTATCATACTAACTGAAGTAAATCAGAAAGAGAAAGACTGAAACCATATGATATCACTTATATGTGGAAACTAAAATATGACACAAATGAACCTTTCTATGAAACAGAAACAGACTCACAGACATAGAAAACAGACTTGTGGTTGGTTGCCAAAGGGAAGTGAGGGGGAGATGGACTGGGAGTTTGGCATTAGTAGATGCAAACTATTACATGTAGAATGAATGGACTACAAAGTCCTACTGTATAGCACAGGGAACTATATTCAAAATCCTGGGGTAAACCATAATGGAAAAGAATATATAAAAGGATTCATATATATGTATAACTGAGTCACTTTCCTGTACAGCAGCAATTAACACAGCATTATAAGTCAACTATAATTTTAAAAAATTAAGAAAAAAACAAAAACAAGGAGGCTGGAGGTCAAGATGACCAAGTAGTAGAAAGATGTGGGCTCACCCCTTCTTATGGAAACACCAAAATCACAACTAACTGTTGAACAACCATTGATAGAAAAATGCTGGAACCTACCCAAAAAGAAACCCTACAGCCAAAGACAAAAAAGGAGCCACAACTAAATGGTAAGAAAGGTGAAACTGTGATGAAATCAAATCCCACAGCTGCCAGGTAGGTGAACCACAGATTGGAGAGCAATTGTACCACAGAGGCCCTCCCACAGGAGTAAGAGTCCTGAGCCCAACATCAGGCTTCCGAGCCTGGGGGTCTGGCTATGGGAGGAGGAGCCATGAGAGAATCTGGCTTTGAAAGCCAGTGGGGTTTGATAGCAAGAAATTCATGGGAGTAGGGGGAAACAGAGACTCCACTCTCAGAGGGTACAACAAGGTCCCATGTGAAACAGAAGCCAGGGAGAAAAAAGTGTTGACACCATAAAAGACAGCCAGACCTTCCTGCCAGTAATGGAGGGTCTCCTGTGGAGGCAGGGGTTGGCTGTGGCTCACTGCAGGGACAAAGACACTGGCAGTGGCAGTTCTGGGGAGTATTCATTGGCATGGGCCCTTCTGGAGGCCATCATTAGCCCCACCCAACAGCCTGTAGGCCCCAGAGCTGGGAAAACTCAGGCCAAACAGCCAACAGGGTGGGAACACAGCAGCCCCACCTATCAGCAGAGAGGCTTCTCAAAGTTTTCCTGAACACAGCCTTGCCCACCAGAGGGACAAGACACAGCTCTACCCACCAGGAGAGTCGCTTCCAGCAGGAAGCCTACACACACCTCTTAGACAGCCTCATCCACCAGACAGAAGCAAGAAGAACTACCATCCTGCAGTCTGTGAAATAGAAACCACAATCACAGAAAGTTAGACAAAATGAGAAGGCATGGGAATATGTCCCAGATGAAGGAAAAAGATAAAACCCCAGAAGAACAACTAAGTGAAGTGGAGATAAGCTACCTGCTGGAAAAGGAGTTCAGAATACTGATAGTGAATATGACCCAAGACCTTGGAAAAAGAATGGAGGCAAGGATCAAGAAGATGCAAAAAGTGTTTAACAAAAACATAGAAGAACTAAAGAACAAACAAACAGAGATGAACAACACAATAACTGAAATGAAAAATACACTAGAAGGAATCAATAGCAGCATAACTGAAGCAGAATAAGTGAACTGGAAGACAGAATGGTGGGATTCACTGCTGTGGAACAGAATAAAGAAAAAAGAATGAAAATAAATGAAGACAGTCTAAGGGGCATCTGGGACAACATTAAATGCCCAAACATTCACATTATAGGGGTCTCAGAAGTTGAAGAGAGAGAAAGGAACTGAGAAAATATTTGAAGAGATAATAGCAGAAAAATTTCCTGACATGGGAAAGGAAACAGTCACCCAAGTCCAGGAAGCACAGACAGTCCCAGGCAGGATAAAGCCAAGGAGGAACACACTGAGACACATAGCAATTGAATTGACAAAAATTAAAGACAAATAAAAAATACAAAAAGCAGTAAGGGAAAAGCAACAAATAACATACAAGGGAACTCCCATAACGATATCAGCTGATTATCTGAAGAAGCTCTGAAGGCCAGAAGGGAGTGGTACAATATATTTAAAGTGATGAAAGGGAAGAACCTACAACCAAGAATACTCTACCCAGCAAGGCTCTCATTCAGATTGAATGGAGAAATCAAAAGTTTTACAGACAAGCAAAAGCTAAGAGAATTCAGCAACACGAGACCAGATTTGCAACAAATGGTAAAGGAACTTCTTAAAGCAGAAAAGAAAAAGCCACAACTAAAAACAGGAAATTATGATGGAAAAGCTCACCAGTAAAGGCAAACCTACACTAAATGTAGGAAATCATCCACACACAAATATGATATTAAAGCCAGCAATCTTGAGAAGAGGAGGGGACAAAGGCAGGATATTGGAAATTCATTTGAAATGAAAAGACTAGCAACTTAAAAAATCTTGTTTATACATAGACTACTATATCAAAACATCATGGTAACTGCAAATCAAAAATCTACAATAGATGCACATACTAAAAAGAAAAAGCAATCCAAACACAACATTAAAGTTAGTCATCAAATCACAAGAGAAGAGAACAAAAGAGGAAGGGGAGAAAAGAAGATCTACAATAACAAATCCAAAACAATTACTGAAATGGTAATAAGAACACAGATATTGATAATTAACTTAAATGTAAACAGATTAAATGCTCCAACCAAAAGACACAGACTGGCTGAATGGATACAAAAACAACACCCATATATATGCTGTCTACAAGAGACCCACTTCAGATCTAGGGACACATACAGACTGCAGGTGAGAGGATGGAAAAAGATATTCCATACAAATGGGAATCAAAAGACAGCTGGAGTAGCAATACTCATATCAGACAAAGTAGACTTAAAAACGAAGACTGTTACAAGAGACAAGACGGACACTACATAATGATCAAGGGATCAATCCAAAGAAAAGATACAACACTTGTAAATATATATACAGCCAACATAAGAGCACCTCAATATACAAGGCAAAAACTAACAGCCATAAAAGGAAAAATCAACAGTAACACAATAACAGTGTGGAATTATTTAAAACCCCACTTTTATCAATGGACAGATCATCTAGACAGAAAATCAATAAGGAAACACAGGCCTTAAATGACACATTAGATCAGATGGACTTAACTGAATCTTATAGAGCTTTCCATCCAAAAGCAGCAGAATACACATTCTTCTCAAGTTCACATGGAACATTCTTCAGTATTGATCACATGCTGGGTTACAAAGTGAGCTTTGGTAAATTAAAAAAAGAAATGAAATCATATGAAGTATATTTTCTCTCCACAATGCTATGAGATTATAAATCAACTACAAGAAAAAAAAAGAAAACTAAAAAAACACAAACAAATGGAGGCTAAACAATATGCTACTAACATCCAGTGGATCACTGAAGAAATCAAGAAGCAAATTAAAAAATACCCAGAGACAAATGAAAACAAAAGCACAATGATCCAAAACCTAATGGATGCAGCAGAAGCAGTTCTAAGAGGGAAGTTTATAGCAAGAAAAATTCACCTCAGGAAACAAGAAAAATCTCAAATAAACAACCTAACCTTTCACCTAAAACAACTAGGGAAAGAAGAACAAACAAAATTCAAAGTTAGTAGAAGGAAAGAAATCATAAAGATAAGAGCAGAAATAAATGAAATAGAGATGAAGAAAGCTATAGAAAAGATCAATGAATCTAAAAGCTGGTTAGTATGTCATAGTAATGGCATAAAATAAACTATATAAACTGTTCAGTACTCATTTTCTTTCTTGTATAATACTCTGTTCAAGATTCAAAGAAATGTTTGCTTTATATAAACTTCCCAGAAACAGTCCTCAAGAAGTATGCTAGGGGAGGAGAGAGAGAGATAGAAAGAGAGATAGAGAGAGAGAGAGAGATTGCAGGGTGGTGGAAGGAGGGAGAAAGCCCTTTGTTAAAATGGAATATTGAGAATTGTATTCCTATATAAAATTTAATATGAAATGTAATAGAAATCATTCTCTTTAGATCAATATGGCTGTTACATTCTAACAACCATATTGTTTAAGAATGCAGATTCAAAGAGGTTTTTTTTTCATGTGGAAAATGTATTAAATGTATTAAGCACAGCACTAAGCTGATTCTAGGGCTTATTTTGAGCAGCTAATTCTACAGAGTTAGCTGGTTGAAGATATTTTTAATAGTATAAAAACAGATAACCTTTGAGTAATCCATTATAGCTCACTTTTGTGTGCTTCCTTTTCATTTTTTCCCCTGTAGTATCTGGGCAAATAAATCATCTTCTTTCTTTATTTCCTTGTTTCTTCTTTTAATTCTGTTTTCTCTTTCTTTCTTTCTTCCCTTCTTCCTTAATTATAAATTTGAAATTTCCCCTTATTTTTAAAGTTATAATAACATTTTGGTCCAGATTCTGACTGTGTCTTCAGTTCTATTGATTTTAGGATTAATTTGTGTTAAAACTTACAGGGAAATTAGAACTTATTTAGTCCTGATGCCATTTTTATAAATTTTTATAAATGTGGAAAAATTCTCAGGGTGGTATCTGAACCTGCTAGCTAATGGTAGGTTAAGAATTAGGTCTCTGGTCTCCTGGTAGTGGTCTAATTTATATGTGTGTATACATACACATACACACACACACACACACACACACACACACACACACACACACTGAAAGGCTAATTGTGTCAGTGAACATAAATCAATGTCATCCTCCTATTTCTGGAAGTCAGCCAATCAAGAAAGTATACACTCCGATAAGCACACCTTAGAATACCAAATAATGCCAACTTAATTCTACCTCTAAAAGTCTACCACTCACTGATCTACATGCTTACCAAAAAACTAAAAATCAGCAGTCTGCACTGGTTGGAATACTGTGATTGAGTTGCATACAACTGTATATAGCAAGAACATGACTTATAATAGTAAGTTATAAAGTCTGCTTTATCTTTTCATTTAAAATATTAAACTATGATCTCAATATCTTTTGAGAATTCTGGAAGTGGTATTGAAATTTTGCAAAGACTCCCAAGTTTGGATCATTGAAAGGACTCATTAGACTCACAAGACATACTCACAGAAGCTTTTTATTTGAAGGCAGAGGATTTTGCACTTCAAAATAAGTAGAGTGCAGGAAAACATTGGGGGTCCTAGAAACAGCCCACAAGCAAGCTCCCCAGGGTCCTCATAAATATATGAACTGTCCTATATTTACAAATTGAATCTCTGATATCTGCCTGTAGAATTTTAGTTTTTGGAAGAGATCAAAGCAGAAATTTCTGGCACAGTTTTCATGTCAGTTTGGTCATGTAACCAAGCCAGAATATCTAGCCAGTTAGGTCAGTTGAAAACGATCATTTAAAAAAAATTCTCTTTGGGAGGAGAGGAGATCACGATGGCAGAGTAGAGGGACATGAAGCTCACCTCCTCCCACAAATACATCAAAAATACATCTACATGTGAAAAAATTCTCACCAAATACCTACTGAAAACATGTAGAAAACCTCATACAACCAAAGCTGCAAGAAAGATCCCCATATAACTGGGTAGGATGAAGGGAAAAGGAAGAAGAAGAGGAAGATGGACAGGACATGCACCCCTGAGAGGTATCTTGAAAGAGGAAATATTCCTTCAACTTGAGAACATCCTTCACTGGCTGGGAGGTCTTCTGGGACAGATAGGGAGCTTCATAGGCTCAAGAAGAGAGTGAAGTGAAGGGTGGAAAGAGACCAATACAGATGATTCTGGCCATGTGGCCACTCTTCCCAGCCCTAGACATATGCCTGCTGGTGTATGCATCAAGTGAGTGCTGAAACTCAAGCTTTAACAGACAGACCTGGAGAGAGAGCTCAGTTTGGCTGCACAGAGACAGCTCAAAAGGCCTGGAGTGTGGCCCAGGTCACAACTGGGGATGCACATAGGACAGAGTATGGGTCTGTCATGGCAGCCCCATTGTCAACACAGGAAGGTAGGGCTGTGGATCCTCAACAGCAGCCTCATTATCAGCATGCTCACAGCAGTGTGCACCTCTGCCCACTATGGGTTTTGCTAAATTTGTGGGTGCACACATGGAAAAGCAGGGCTGAAACCTGAGCTTATTCCAGGGGTGTAGCTTTGGCATGTTTTCGTGCCGGTGCCTTTGTTATTGCATATGCATACCTCAGGGAGTTCTGAGACAATTACCACTGCTCCCAAAATGGAGGCAGCCCCAAAAGGCTGTGTGAGCCACGGTGATCTTTGTGGACACAAACTGGGTAGAAGTGGCATCACAGATTTGCACTTCTGGTTGACAGCTCCTGGGCAAGAACACACAGTGGCAAATTTCCCAGATGAAGCGTTAACTCACTGCAGCTTAGAACAGGATATGGGGGCTTCTACAACAACAACTGGGGAGCAGACCCTGTCCCTGACAGGATTGTGACAACCACAGAGCAAAGAGGAGGCCCTGCCCAATATACAGGCTCTGCACACCACAACACCAAACACACACCCTATCAAGGGGACAAGGGCTAGCCTACCCTGAGGAAAGATGTAGTAAGCATCCATACCAAAAACAGCCCTCTCACCAAAAATTTTGGACTCTTAGAGTCTATACAGTGTTGTTCCCACATAAAAATATCCCCTCAAGACCACATCAGACAACTGTTTCTCCTACATTCATAGAGTCAGAGAAACATAAGTAAAATGAAAAGGCAGAGGAACTACTCCCAATTAAAAGAACTAGAGAACTCCCCTGAAAGAAAAAACAGAAACAGACTTCTCCAGTATACCAGACCCCAAGTTCAAAAAGAAGGTAATAAAATTTTTGAAAGAATTAAGAAAGACTATTGATAGAAAGACAGATTATAGTAAGGAAGAAGTAAAAATTATAAAGAGGAGTCAATCAAAATTAGACAACTAAATGGCCAAGATGAAAACCAAGCCAAAGGCAATAAATAGCAAACTAAATAATGTAGAACAAATAAGTAATCTGGAAGATAGAATAATGGAAATCACAAAATCAGAACAGACAGAAATACAAATTTAAAAAATGAAAGCAACATACAAGATATATGGAATAATATAAAGATTGCCGACCTATGCATAATAGGAATCCCATAAGGAGAATAAAAAGAAAAGAGGATAAAAAATGTATTTGAAGAAATTATGGCTGAAAACTTTCCAAACCTAAAAGGAAACAAATATCCAGGTACAGAATGCACAGAATGTCCCAAACAAGATGAACCCAAACAGACCTACGCCAAGGCATATCATAATTAAAATGACAAAAATTAAAGATAGAGAAAGAATTCTAAAGGCAGCAAGAGAAAAACAGTCAGTTACAAGGGAACCCCCATGAGGCTATCAGCTGATTTCTTTACAGAAACAGTGAATAGATCTTGCCACCCCCTATGGTCTGCAAAGTTCTGAAACGGAAAAACCTGCAACCTAGGATACTCTACTTGCAAGATCATCATTTAGAATAGAAGAAGAGATAAAGAATTTCTCAGACAAGCAAAAACTAAAAGAGTACAGCAATACAAAACTTCTCCTAAAGTAAATATTGAAAGGTCTTCACTAAATAGAAAAGAAGAAGAATCTATAGGAAAGGGAAAATCACAATAGGAAAGGTAAATATATACAAGGACTGAAGATCACTTAAATAAGCCAGTACATAGATTAAGAAACAATCATAAAATTCTGTGAAAGCAATTATAACTACAATGAACAGCAAAAAGATAAACATGAATATAAAATAGGACATCAAAATCACAAAATGTGGGGAGGGGAGTAAGAAAATGTGTATCTTTTAGAATATATTTGAGTTTATATGACTACCAGCCTAAAGCAAGTCAATACACTTATGGGTAATATACTTGAAAATCAGGGTATCCACAAATCAAAAACATACAATAGATCCACAATAAACCAAAAGAAAGGAACTCAAGCATAATACAGAAGAAAATCATCAAACCACAGAAGGAAAAACAAAAAGGAGAAGAAAGGAGGAACAAAGAACTACAAAATCAACTAGAAAACGAGGAGTAAAATAGCAATAAATACATA
Source organism: Monodon monoceros (assembly GCF_005190385.1). Taxonomy (NCBI): domain Eukaryota; kingdom Metazoa; phylum Chordata; class Mammalia; order Artiodactyla; family Monodontidae; genus Monodon; species Monodon monoceros. Next base: position 6,995,074 of record NW_021703774.1, on the reverse strand, counting down.
CTTATCAATAATTACTTTAAATGTCAATGGAATAAATGCTCCAATCAAAAGACATAGTCACAGATTGGATAATAAAACAAGAACTTACAATATGCTGCCTACAGGAGACCCACTTTAAGGTGAAAGACACATATATATTAAAAGTGAGGGGATGGAAAAAGATATTTCATGCAAATGGAAATGACAAAAAAGTCAGGGTAGCAATACTCATATAGATAAAATACTTTAAAACAAAGGCCATAAAGAAAGACAAAGAAGGACACTATATAATGATAAAAGGATCAATACAAGAAGAGGATATCACACTCATTAACATATATGCTCCAAATATAGGAGTACCTAAATACATAAAACAAATACTAGCATACATAAAGGGAGAAATGGACAGGAATACAATAATAGTAGACTTTAACACCCCATAGACATCAATGGACAGTTCTTCCAGACAGAAAATCAATAAGGCAATGGAGATTCTGAATGACACAATAGAACAGTTAGATTTAATTGATATCTACAGGACACTAATTAAACAAAAAGAGCAGAATAGACATTCTTTTCAAGTGCAAATGGAACATTCTCTAGGATAGATCATATTCTAGGACACAAAACAATCCTCAACAAATTTAAGAGGATAGAAATTTTTTCAAGCATTTTTTCCGACCACTATGGCATGAAACCAGAAATTAACCACAGGAAGAAAAATTTTTAAAAATGATTACATGGAGACTAAACAACATGCTACAAAAAACCAATGGGTCAACATGAAATCAAAGAGGAAATTTTAAAAATACCTCAAGACAAATGACAATGAAAACACAACCACACAAAATCTATGGGATGCAGCAAAATCAATTCTAAGCAGTAAATGTATAGGGATATAAGACTTCCTCAAAAAAATAAGAAAAATCCCAAATAAACAACCTAATCTACCATCTAAAAGAATTAGAAAAGAGGAGATCAAAGCCTAATATTAGAAGAAGAAAAGAAATAATAAAGCTCAGAGAGAAAAAAATAGAATAGAAATTAAAAAATAAAAAGGAGGGCTTCCCTGGTGGCACAGCGGTTGGGAGTCCGCCTGCCGATGCAGGGGGCGTGGGTTCGTGCCCCAGTCCAGGAGGATCCCACATGCCACGGAGCAGCTGGGCCCGTGGGCTGTGGCCACTGGGCCTGCATGTCCGGAGCCTGTGCTCTGCAACAGGAGAGTCCACAACAGTGAGAGGCCTGTGTGACGCAAAAAACAAACAAACAAAAAAAACCAACAAAAAACAAAAAGGAAACCTATAGAATATGAGAAAATATTTGCAAACCAAGAGACTGACAAGGGGTTAATTTCCAAAATACACAAACTGCTCATAATGATACAACTCAATATGAAAAAAATAAATAAACCCTATCAAAAAATGGGCAGAAGACCTGAAGAGGCATTTCTCCAAAGAAGATATACAGATGGTCAATAGGCACAAGAAAAAATACTGAACAACACTAATTATTGAAGGAATGCCAATCAAAACTACAATGAGGTATCACCTCACACCAGTCAGAATGGCCATCATCAAAAAGTCTACAAATAATAATTGCTGGAGAGGATGTGGAGAAAGGGGAGCCCTCCTACACTGTTGGTGTGAATATAATTTGGTGCAGCCACTATGGACACCAGTATGGAAAGTTCCTTAGGAAAACTAAAAATAGTTACCATATGATCCAGAAATCCCACTCCTGGGCATATATTTGGAAAAGACAAAAACTCTAATTTGAAAAGGTACATGTGTCCCAATGTTTATAGCAGCACTATTTACAATAGCCAAGACATGGAAGCAACCTAAACGTTCATCAATAGATAAGAAGATGTGATATATATATATAGATACAATGGAATATTAGTCATAAAAAGGAATCAAATAATGCCATTTGCAGCAACATAGATGGACCTAGAGATTATCATATGAAGTGAAGTAATTCAGAGAAAGAAAATTATATATATATAATTTTATTTTATATATTAAAAATTTTTGTGTAGAATCGAAAAACGATAAAATGAACTTATTTACAAAACAGAAAAACTCACAGACATAAAAAACAAATTTATGGTTACCAAAGAGGAAAGGGGGGGAGGAATAAATTAGGAGTATGAGATTAACAGATACACACTACCATATATAAAATAGATAAACAATAAGGATTTACTGTGGAGCATGAGGAAGTATATTCAATATCTTATAATAACCTATAATGGAAAAGAATTGAATACAAGAATATTTACATATATAAAGGACATATAACTTTGCTGTACACTTGAATCTAACACAATATTATAAATCAACTGTACCTAATTTTAAAAACTGGATCAAAGACCTAACTGTAAGGGGTAAAGCTATAAAATTAGAAGGAACCCAAGGCATGAAGTTTAGTGACCTTGATTTAGGCAAAGCTTTCTTAGACACCTAAATCTCAAGCTACCAAAAATATTAAACTGGATTTCAAAATAATTGTTTTTGGAGGTTATCATCTGTGGAGTTCTGATTTTAAGCATCACATCATGAATCCCAGTGCCCTTACTATGTCCAAAAGTTAAAAAAAAAAAAAATCCCCAAAACCCAGACATCTAAATATCTCCAGAACTTTTCCAGTCCAGCTATAAATCAATTATATATCTATACACTGTATGAAACACCCTTTGTTGGCAGCCTTCTAAAGCTTCCTTGTGCCAAGATGTGCACTCACTAAGTCTCTTGAGCTTAAATGCCATTTTTTTCTTTCACTTTGCCACCAGGTGATTTGTATTCAACAATGATCTAAGCATTAGTAGTGTGACATAGCTTTTGTCGAATTTAGTTTGTTAAGCATAGTACTGCTAACAAAATAGGTCTTTGTATGGTGTCTTTAGACCTATGTCATTGTGTAATATAATTAGGCAAAGATATTTGTGTAAAGTAATTAGAACTTTTGGTTTTAAGGTGTACTATGTAGTAAATAATTTGACTTGGTTATTAGCATAAGGTAATCAGGCCTAAGTTTTTGTATTAAGTGAGATGATTTTTGGTTTGAAGATGTAATATTTGGTAATAACGAAACTTTGTTTTTTATATAAGGTCATTAGACACTTTGTTTTGGAAACATAAAATCTAGTAAATATGTTTACATTAACCTGCTTATTCTTTTGCCACATGCTTTGCTATTACTATTGCTTATCTGTATCATTGGTTATCAAATTTTACCATAAAAGGCTACATGATAAAAATTTTACCTTTTTTGGGGGGCGTACAAAATTTCTAGTGCACATTATTATTTTGCAATTTTTACAAACATTTATAAATGACAAAAACTTCCTTAGGGCATAACCCATATGACCTGTTAGGCTCATTGACAATGGTTTGATGATTTCTGTATGTATAAAGACATTTTTCATGTATTTTTCTTTTGTACTTGATTGTCTCATTTCAGCTGAATTTAGGAGAGACTTTTCCATAGGAAAAGCAGGGGGCATAGGCCCAAGAAATCTCCAATCCAAACAGTCTCTGAGAGGTAATTGTTGGAGATCTGCTAGACTGATGAACAGTTTGAAAAATTACAATTAGCCAAATTATGCCTTGTACCCTGCAATGCCTTTAGAAGAACACTTCATGTAGCATTAATTTGCAAAATCAAAAGTCCTCATCAAAAGTAAATGCAGACATAGAGAATGGACTTGAGGACACGGGGAGGGGGTAGGGTAAGCTGGGACGGAGTGAGAGAGTGGCATGGACTTATATATACTACCAAATGCAAAATAGATAGCTAGTGGGAAGCAGCAGCATAGCACAGGGAGATCAGCTGGGTGCTTTGTGACCACCTAGAGGGGTGGGATAGGGAGGGTGGGAGGGAGATGCAAGAGGGAGGAGATATGGAGATGTATGTATGTGTATAGCTGATTAACTTTGTTATAAAGCAGAAACTAACACACCATTGTAAAGCAATTATACTCCAATAAATATGTTTTTTAAAAAAAGTAACTTACTGTACAAAGTATCCAACTTTTGGCCAAGACCATTGCAACTATATTCATCTATATGTCATATACATTTTAAAATTATCAATTTGGTCATACTTTTCCTCTTTACTGATTTAAGTTTACATACTTTTCAATTAGTCTATATTGTTCATTTCACCAATAATAATAACTTTTCAAAGTCTAGGATTTAATAGATAAAATCATCAACTTAAATATAAATCCAGTTGTCAAGCTATTGATAGTACAACCAATTTAAAAAATGATATAAACTTATCCTATACATTAATCTTGCCAATAATAATACATTTTTGTAAGCAATGAATACATTAAGAAAAATTCCTTGCACTAGAATTATTAAGATGCAAGAATTTATGTGTCACAAAAACACCCAGAGAAAATATTCCTACAGCTCCAGCAAAGCTGATTACAACTTTTGTGTGACTGTTGGATTCTTCTTTTTTAGGTATAAATTGGGCTCTTGATGTCAATCTAAGACCAAGGCAAATTGTTTTGTGGGGCTATTAGATGATTCCAAGAATACAGCTCCCTCAAATACTCAGGGCAATACGTGTCCTTATGAAGCTCCAAAGGGATAAAACTCTTTCCAATGAGTTAACAAGCAGAACAGACCACCAAAGATGTTGGTTCTATAAGAGTTGGAGAATTTGAGATACTCCTCAAAAATGTGTCACTCACTGTGGCTGAGGTATTAAATAGTAATATCCAAACCCTAGGTGCTCAATGATCCAAACCAGTATCCTTATTTCAAGTATAAATTTAAAAATAGGCTTGTAATGGGTGGGGAAGGGAGGTGGTTGTATATGAAATATTTAAAATATAATAGTCCATGAATCATTGGGACATGTCTTCTGTTAGAGAAAAATTATGCCACATGTATTACTTGTTGTAATTTTATTATTTTCATAGTGATTTATTGTTTGCATAGCAATTATTTTTTGTCAATACAGGATATGAGCTTAAATTTCAAAAATATGTGTAATGGTATTTACTCCAATTTCTTATCCAGATAGTCTACATTCACTCAGTATTTTGAACATGAGATAAGGTCTTATATGAGTTAATTTTAAGACCACTGTATCTAATATTAGAAAATGTCTGTGTTTATTATTACCTATTTGCACATATAAGCCTGCTTTAGTATTTGAAAATATAGACTATAAAAATAATTTTATTTTTTTGCTGTTCTTTTTAATAGAAGGATAGTTATATTTTTTGTGAATGTAATACTATATAGAAAATTCTAAGTTTAAATTTAAAACCTAAGTGTACTACAATATGATCTTTATCTTAGATTTTTTAATATCACTTGAAGGTTTAAATTTATAACTTAAATATTTTTTATAAATTTATGTAGATTTTAGAATTTTAATTTATGCACTTTGTAATTATTTAGAACATTAAGTTTTTGGATTCTACGTACTGTTTTAATTGTTATGCTGATTGGCATTATATTTTTAGTGTTTAAACATCATAATTTGATTATGTAAAATTATTGTAAATGGGAATTCATGCTTAAAGAATATTCTATTATGTTTTTCAGTAGAGGAAGTAAATGTGTTGAGGCATGACATAACCTTTCCTTTATAGGTTTCCATTTCAACTAGAATTAATGGCATTCTAATACCAATGATCTTAAACTCACTCACACATACACAGGTCTTTAAAGAAATAAAGAAATATCCATATTATTCTAAAGAGTCATACTGGAAACGTTCATTGATATTTTCTGAAATATGCCTAATTTAATACGTTACAATACTCTGCCTTTAAAAATGGTTATGGGGCAGGATTTCAGAATGGTGATAAGAAGAGCTCAGCAGAACTTCTCCCCAGTGAAACAACCATTTAGCTCGTAATATTATATGACAAAACCACCAACTATTTACAGTCTGTGGAAACTTTTTTAAAGGCATGCAGTATATGGAGAAATGTTTTTTCAAGAAAATCTACTAACTCTCAGTAAGGGTAATGAGAATCTGTGGCATTTGAGCTATGAACTATTTCTCACGTTGACTCCCATCTCAGTGTGATGGAAGCTCTACTCTGGGTGGATATGACCAAGAAGATGGGGTTCCCACTTACCTCAGCTCCAAATCTAGGACTATATTTTTATCCCAGGAGGAGCAGGACATTAGCATTCTCACCCCCTCCTTAGCTCTTGAGTTTTAGAAGCTGTAATTCAGGCAGCTATGAAAGAAAGGACAAAGCTTCCCTTTCACAAGCCAGGTAGATATAGTAAATCTGATTAAATTTATAATAATTACAAAGAATGAATTAGTAAATTTAAATATTAAAAAAAACCCAGGTCTAGATGGCTTCACAGGTGAATTCTACCATTTAAAACATAATTAATTGTAATCCTTCACAAATCCTTCCATAAAACAGAATAGTCACAAGCAGTCCCCAACTCATTCTATGAGGCCCATATTACCCCACTACCAAAATCAGAAAAAGATGCAGAAGAAATGAGGGGTATAGACCAATATCTCTTATGAATATGAACACACTAGTGTCCTTAGCAACATACTAGCAAATGTAATCCATCAACATATAACAAAAATTATACATCATGACCAAGTAGGGTTTATACCAGGTATGCAAAGTTGTTTAAACATTAGAAAATCAATTCATTTAATACACTATATTAATAGAATAGAGTACAAGAAACCCATGATTGGTTATATATCTAAGAAGAAATAGCATTTGACAAGATCCAAAAAGCTTTCATGGAAAGAAAAGAAACAGTCAAAACACTAGAAATATAAGAAAAATCATCAACATTTTAAAAGGCATCTAAGAAAACAATCTAGTATCATCATTAATGGTGAAAGAATGTTTCCCTCTTAAGATCAGGAAAAATCCATGGATGTCTACTCTCTACTTTCATCCAGCATTCACTAGAGGATCTATCCAGAGCAATTAGACACACACACACACACACACAAAAAGCATATGAGACACTCAGAATAGAAAAGAAGAAAACAATCTCTATTCACAGAAGACATGATATTCTATATAGCAAATCCTAAGGAAAACACTAAATACTATAGACTAGTTTAAAAAAGTTATAGGATAAAAGTCAATAAAATCAATTGTATTTATATAAGGTAGCAATAAATACTCCGTAAATGAAACGTGAATAATAATGTACAATAATATTATAAAGAATGAAATACTAGGAATAAAATTAATAGATGAATTGCAAAACTTGTATACTAATAACTACAAAACAAGTGCTAAAAGAAATTAAAGATCCATTCCTCCAAAAACAAGGAAGGCATGAATCAGAAGGCAATACTGTGAAGATATTACTCTCCAAATTGATCTATAGATTCAACTTAGTCTGTGCAATGTCAGTTGGCTTTTCTTTTTCCAGAAATGCTCTTTACTGAGAAGACTAGAAAATAATTTTTAAAAAGAAACACAAAGTCCGAGGAGTTACAGTCCTGATTACAAAGCTTATTACATAGCCACAATAATCAAAACAGGGTAGTCATGGTAATAGGTTTTTTTTGGTTTTTATTTCCAAAAAATGGTGCCAGTACAATTGGATTTCCAAGTGCAAAAGAATGAAGATGGACCTCTACCCCATACCATACATAAGAATTAAATAAAAATGAATCACATTCCTATTTGTTAGAGCTAAAACTGTAAAGCCCTTAGAAGAAAACTTTGGAGTATATCTTTGTCATCTTGGATTTTGAGTTAGGCTAGAGAGGAAAGGAGAGGAGAGGAGAGGAGAGGGAGAGACAGAGAGAAAAAAAGAAGCAAGGAGGATACTACAGTGCCTTTTAGGACCTAGTCATGGAGTCACACACCATCACTTCTGCTTTCTTCTATTTGTGAAAATGGAGGCATGAAGTCCAACCCGCACTTAAGTGGAGGGGAAATAAGCTCTGCTTCTTAAAGGGAGGAGTATCCAAGAATCTGGGGTCATGTCTTAATACCTCTTCACCTGCATGATTTTCCCAGCTAACTGTCAGATCCTGGGACCAATCTGCAGGGCTGCAAGTCCATTTGGCTCCAGTGCAACCCTTCACTTGTAGCTGGGCCTCTCCATCTGTCCTTGTTGGTCACCAACAGAAGGAGGGTGAGAGGAGGGCAAAACTTTCAAAACAGTCTCCTGATGAAAAGGGGAAAAGAGAGTGAAAGAAGGGAAATACTTAAGCCCATGAAGTCTCCCTAACTTCTTCTCATGCTTAACCCAGCTCAACTCTGTCACAGGTGGGTAGACTGTTGGGGTCAGGGATCTCTGCCTAGGCAGCTGAAGATGCCCCTTCATGCAAAGGTGAACAGACAGCTGGGCTCCCTCACTAGCTAAGCGTATACTAAGCACATAAGCTTCCAGGGCCCGGGATTCAACTTTATGCTACCACAAAACTAGGAACCACTATGCACCCAACCCTTTGAGTTGCAAATGAAACTTTAAAGACCAAGGGCCTGCTGAACATCCTGGCCCATGTGAAACTCCCAGCAGAGATTTCAACCAAACAAACTAGAGTCTAGAGGAAGGAGCAGAAGCTCTAGGGGAAACGTAGGAGAAATTCCACAAATGGAGCAATGGAAGTGGGGCATGAGGTAGGCAGAGCGCCTTGACCTAGAGGCTCTGGCCTCTGCCAGTCAGAGGGCCTCTAGATTCACTCTTTGGCAACCCACACAGATCCTATTGGTGGAGGATTTTCAATTTGGAGAGGGAGCAGCAGGGATATTAAGTTTTAAAAATGATATCATGGTGGCTGTTCAGAGAAGTTGTCGGTAAGGGCGATGGTCTTGTATCAACCTCTGTCTCCTTTATTTCTAAAATTGCTTGGGAGTGGCATTTTGGATTCCTATCTCCCTTGGGATTCTGGCCTAGTTAGAGCCCAGAGACTAAAGACCTCCTTCTGGGCCCCACGAGGGTCTGAGTAAAGTGAAGAGGATATGGTGTATGTCCCCAGGGCAGGCAGGACCCAGAGAGGGCAACAGGGCCACTGTGAGTTGGGGGACTGGGGGCCATTGAGGGTGGCAGTCTTCCTTAAGTAGTCCCACTATTTACTTTTTGGTCAATAATTAGAAAGATTTTTGGAAAAAGAGAACATATGGAATCTGGCCCAAATGAGAAAGGCTCAGGTGACTTACTGGATCAAGTAGGCAAGTCACACAAATGTCAGTCTTCAAGACAATGAACTGGGCTGGATGGTGCTAGAGGCAGCCCGACCCCAGAAAGCCTGTTTGTCCTGGGAGAGCCCTGGCCATGCACATGGCCAAAAGCCCTAAGGCTGTGAGCTGCCAAAGCAGCGCCGCTGGCCCGCCCTCCCTGACCAGAGTGGGTGGGAAATGGGGATCCATCAGACCCTGGACAGAGCCTGTGAAGCTGGGGCCAGCTCCTTCCCTGGGAGTAGTTTTCAGTTTTTGAATTATTTTTTCCTCCCTCTCCTGCTGCCCAAACATAGTGACTCCTTTTGGGAGCAGTTGAGACTTTGTGTTCAATGGTGAGATTGCACCCCTTATTGATGTTCAAAAAGTGTTCAACGGGCTCCTGGTGGCAGAGCTGGTTGACACAACCTCACTGGAAAGTGGTTTGGCAGAACCTACCAAAGCGGCACATACTGGATGTCCCAGGAATTCCACTCTTACCCAAGGAAAACAAGTGCTTACGTTCACCCAAAGACATGAACCAGAATGTTCCCATCACCCATAGATGTGGAGGAGAATGTTCCCAGCAGCTTTCTTCCTAAGAACTGGGACATACACAAACGTCCATAAAAGGTAGAATGGATCAAGGGTGGTATATACACACAAAGGAAAACTACACTGCAATGAATATACCAGAGGCCAACTAGCCAGGGCAACATGGATGGATCGGACATATAACCTTGAGAGAAAGAGACCAGACAAAAAGTGTATACTGCATGGCTCCATTTACGTGAAATCCAGGGACAGGCAAAACCATTCTGGAGGACAGAAATCAGGATGGGGCTCTCTTGGGTGGGGTGATGACAGGGAGAGGTTAAGAGCCTTCAGGGGTGGGAAGTTTTTTTATCTCAGTGGTGGTTACACAGATATATCTTTCAGATGTGTGCACATCACTGTATGTGTACTCTGCCTAGAAAGAAAGATATTTCAAGTGGTAATCAGGTTTCCTGCATATTCTGGCTCTTCCTGGAGCTTTTAGAAATGTTTCCTCTACAATGAAAAAGTGATCTTTCCATAAAGAAACAGTACAGATGTCACTTTACCTCCTGGACTTTAGAGTCTTTTCAGGAAAATATAATCTGAAGGGAGTGACATTCTAGTAGCAGAACTTTCTCCCTCTAAGGTGGTGAGCCCTGCCCCGTCCCTCTGTGTCCCTCTGTGTCAAGGTTTGTCCAGCAAATACTTTCAACTTTCAGATGTCATCTTCCGAGGAAAGAGTTCTTATTATGTTCTAATTACCTTGACTGTTGGAAACAGGAAACAAATAGCTAAGCTATTGAACTTGGGGAAAAAAAAGAAGAGAACCACTTCCTACCAATATTTTTAGTTTCAAAAAGATCACTGCCTAATCTCCCCAGGGCTATTAGGTACATTAAAAAATCTGCCTAATTATATGTTTTAACAGGAAACCAAAGAAAGGACCAAGAAAGTGTAGTTTCAATCTTTTGGATAAATAGAAATAAATGTGTGAGTATAAGCTATAAATAAATACATCTTCTATTTTAAAACGCCTAATCACATATTTGCTTAAGGAACTTCTGCACATCATGGTAAAAATAATATATGTCATATATTTTCCTCTGAAAGATGTGAACATACAAATACATAGAAAGCACTCCACTTTAAAAAAAAAAACTGTAATGAATTCTGGCCAATGGAGCTCCATTTTATTCACAAATTTTTATGGTTTGTGTAAGCAATCTAGGCAAAGGAACATTGTGAAAGAGATTGTACTGAAAAAATTCCCAGAAATAGGAGCGCTTGTCTTTCTGCTGAGGGCTTTATATTACAGCCATTGACCCATCACCCCCACTTCTGCTGCAGAGAGAATTTCTTCTCTGGGGAATGATGAAAAGTGAATCCCACTGATTTCTCATTGTTCTTGTAAAATATATGTTACGCCTATAAGCCCAGAGAATGGGCCCCCCATCAGAAGCATTTCCCTGTCGTTCTGCTGCTAACCTCTGTGATACTGGATACTACAATGAAAACTAAGAAAGCAATGAAGATCGACGTGAAAAGGCTGGGAAACAAAATCTGTATATTTTATTTCAAAGGGAAAGTCTTCATCAATGTCTCTCCCTGGCCTTTGGAGACACATTGAACATAGGCATACTTTTAATCAAGTAAATTAAACTTGCTTTAAAACGATATGAAGCAGCTGACTTGCATTTTGCTAAAGAGATCAGCTTAGATGAGTAGAAGCACACCAGGTCTATGGAAACAGAACACTGGGCAGGAAATAACAGTACTCCCACCATTTTAAGGAAACAAGCTGCAAACCAATAGAACCCTATATCAACAGCTAAGAAGTAAAGGAATGCATTTTTTAAGGGGCAACCAGGTGTAGATTCCCAATCACTTCTGTGCAAAGGAGAGAGTCTTAACAGTGGCTTCACCTGGTTTTCTGTACCTTTCAAAACGCATCTGTCCCTCCCACCATTTTAATGAAATAATCAGCAAAGCAACAGAACCCTATATCAATGGTTAAGAAATCAAGGAAAGCATTTTTAAAGGTGTAGACTCCTAATCACGTTTGTGCAAAGGATAGAGTCGTAAGAGTGGCTTTACCTGGTTTTCTGTCTCCCTCAAAGCACATGGCTTTAGCAAAAGTAAATGGTGTATTTTTGTTTTGTTTTTTTTACATTCTTTCCAATATTTATTTCTTTTCTGCTTATTGTAGCTTTGACAACACATTAATTTTTATGGAGATGAGAATGCATCTATCAACATTCAAGACATTTCTTGAACACTTATTTTATGCACAAGAATATTTTATGCCAACATCTCCCCATATCAGCGATAAATTATAGTTATCCTGATGGTATGCTTGCTTATTTCTTTTTTTATTTTTCAATATTGTTTCCCATCTAGCCACTTAGAGAACTTGGAAATTGTTTAAGAGATGAATTACAATAAAACACAACAAATATATTATCTTTGGATCACATTACTTTCATATACATCAAAGCAGCAATATGATACTTTTTAAAATATAAGTACTCTTTGTAAAGTTTTTGTTTGTGTTTCACTTTTTAAATATTTTTCTGTTTTTTTAAACATCTTTATTGGAGTATAATTGCTTTAAAATGGTGTGTTAGTTTCTGCTTTATAACAAAGTGAATCAGCTATATGTATGCATACATCTCCATATCTCCCCCCTCTTGCGTCTCCCTCCCACCATCCCTACCCCACCCCTCTAGGTGGTCACAAAGCACTCAGCTGATCTCCCTGGGCTTTGTGGCTGCTTCCCACTAGCTATCTATTTTACATTTGATAGTATATATAAGTCCATGCTACTCTCTCACTTCGTCCCAGCTTACCGTTCCCCCTCCCTGTATCCTCAAGTCCATTTTCTACATCTGCGACTTTATTCCTGTCCTGCCCCTAGGTTCTTCTGAACCTTTTTCTTTTTGTTTTTTTTTAGATTCCATATATATGTGTTAGCATATGGTATTTGTTTTTCTCTTTCTGACTTACTTCACTCTGTATGACAGACTCTAGGGGTCCATCCACCTCACTACAAATAACTCAATTTCGTTTCTTTTTATGGCTGAGTAATATTCCACTGTATATACGTGTCACTTCTTCTTTATCCATCTGTCGATGGACACTTAGGTGGCTTCCAGGTCCTGGCTATTGTAAATAGAGCTGCAATGAACATTGCTGTACATAACTCTTTTTGAATCATGGTTTTCTCAGGGAATATGTCCAGTAGTGGGATGGCTGGGTCGTATGGTAGTTTTATTTTTAGTTTTTTAAGGAACCTCCATACTGTTCTCCATAATGGTTGTATCAATTTACATTCCCACCAACAGTGCAAGAGGTTTCCCTTTTCTCTACACCCTCTGTAGCATTTATTGTTTGCAGATTTTTTGATGATGGCCATTCTGACTGGTGTGAGGTGATACCTCATTGTAGTTTTGATTTGCATTTCTCTAATGACTAGTGATGTTGAGCATTCTTTCATGTGTTTGTTGGTAATCTATAAATCTTCTTTGGAGAAATGTCTCTTTAGGTCTTCTGCCCATTTTTGGATTGGGTTGTTTTTGGATATTGAGCTGCATGAGCTGCTTGCAAATTTTGGAGATTAATCCTTTGTCACTTGCTTCATTTGCAAATATTTTCTCCCATTCTGAGGGTTGCCTTTTCATCTTGTTTATGGTTTCCTTTGCTATGCAAAAACGTTTAGGTTTCATTAGGTCCCATTTGTTTATTTTTGTTTTTATTTCCATTTCTCTAGGAGGTGGGTCAAAAAGGATCTTGCTGTGATTTATGTCATAGAGTGTTCTGCCTTTCTTTTCCTCTAAAAGTTTTATAGAGCCTGGACTTATAATTAGGTCTTTCATCCATTTTGAGTTTATTTTTGTGTATGGTATTAGGGAGTATTCTAATTTCATTCTTTTACATGTAGCTGTCCAGTTTTCCCAGCACCACTTATTGAAGAGACTGTCTTTTCTCCATTGTATATGCTTGCCTCCTTTGTCATAGATTAGTTGACCATAGGGGAGTGGGTTTATCTCTGGGCTTTCTATCCTGTTCCATTGATCTATATTTCTGTTTTTGTGCCAGTACCATACTGTCTTGATTACTGTAGCTTTGTAGTATAGTCTGAAGTCAGGGGGGGTCTGATTCCTCCAGCTTCGTATTTCTTTCTCAAGATTGCTTTGGCTATTCGGGGTCTTTTGTGTTTCCATACAAATTGTGAAATGTTTTGTTCTAGTTCTGTGAAAAATGCCAGTGGTAGCTTGATAGGGATTGCACTGAATCTGTAGATTGCTTTGGATAGTATAGTCATTTCAAAATGTTGATTCTTCCAATCCAAGAACATGGTATATCTCTCCATCTGTTTGTATCATCTTTAATTTCTTTCATCAGTGTCTTATAGTTTTCTGCATACAGGTCTTAGGTAGGTTTATTCCTAGGTATATTATTCTTTTTGTTGCAATGGTAAATGGGAGTGTTTCCTTAATTTCTCTTTCAGATTTTTCATCATTAGTATATAGGAATGCAAGAGATTTCTGTGCATGAATTTTGTATCCTGCTACTTTACAAAATTCATTGATTAGCTCTAGTAGTTTTCTGGTAGAATCTTTAGGATTCCCTATGTATAGTATCATGTCGTCTGAAAACAGTGACAGCGTTACTTGTTTCTAAATTGGATTCCTTTTTTATTCTTTTTCTTATCTGATTGCTGTGGTTAAAACTTCCAAAACTATGTTGAATAATAGTGGTGAGAGTGGGCCACCTTGATTGTTCCTGATCCTAGTGGAAATAGTTTCAGTTTTTCACCCTGGAGAACGACGTTGGCTATGTGTTTGTCATATATGGCCTTTATTATGTTGAGGTAAGTTCCCTCTATGTCTACATTCTGGAGCGTTTTTATCATAAATCGCTGTTGAATTTTTTCTAAAGCTTTTTCTGCATCTATTGACATGATCATCTGGATTTTATCCTTCAATTTGTTAATATGGTGTATCACATTGGTTGATTTGCGTATATTGAAGAACACTTGCATTACCTGGATATACCCCCCGTAGATCATGGTGTATGATCCTTTTAATGTGCTGTTGGATTCTGTTTGCTAGTATTTTGTTGAGGATTTTTGAATCCATATTCATCAGTGATATTGGCCTGTAGTTTTCTTTCTTTGTGACATCTTTGTCTGGTTTTGGTATCAGGGTGATGGTGGCCTCGTAGAATGAGTTTGGGAGTGTTCCTCCCCCTGTTATATTCTGAAAGAGTTTGAGAAGGACAGGTGTTAGCTCTTCTGTAAATGTTTGATAGCGTTTTCCTGTGAAGTCATCTGGTCCTGGGATTTGTTTGTTGGAAGATTTTAAATCAGTTTCAATTTCAGTGTTTGTGATTGGTCTGTTTATATTTTCTATTTCTTCCTGATTCAGTCTCGGAAGGTTGTGCTTTTCTAAGAATTTGTCCATTTCTTCCAGGTTGTCCATTGTATTGGCATGTAGTTGCTTGTAGTAATTGCACATGATCCTTTGTATTTCTGCAGCATCAGTAGTTACTTCTCCATCTTCATTTCTAATTCTATTGATTTGAGTTTTCTCCCTTTTTTTCTTGATGAGTCTGGTTAATGGTTTATCAATTTGGTTTATGTTCTCAAAGAACAAGCTTTTAGTTTTATTGATCTTTGCTATCATTTCCTTCATTGCTTTTTCATTTGTTTCTGATCTGATCTTTATGATTTCTTTCCTTCTGTTAAATTTGTTTTTTTTTGTTGTTGTTTTTGTTTCTCTAATTTCTTTAGGTGTAATGTTAGATTGTTAATTTGAGATGTTTCTTGTTTCTTGAGGTAGGATTGTATGGCTATAAACTTCTCTCTTAGAACTGCGTTTGCTGCATCCCATAGGTTTTGGGACGTTGTGTTTTCATTGTCATTTGTTTCTAGGTAGTTTTTGATTTCCTCTTTGGTTTCTTCAGTGATCTCTTGGTTATTAAGTAGTGTACTGTTTAGCCTCCATGTGTTTGTATTTTTTACAGATTTTTTTTCCTGTAATTGATATCTAGTGTCATAGTGTTGTGCTCAGAAAAGATACTTGATACGATTTCAATATTCTTAAATTTACCAAGGCTTGATTTGTGACCCAAGATATGCTCTATCCTGGAGAATGTTCCATGAGTACTTTAGAAGAAAGTGTATTCTGTTGCTTTGGGATGGAATGTCCCATAAATATAAATTAAGTCCATCTTGGTTAATGTATCATTTAAAGCTTATGTTTCCTTATTTATTTTCATTTTGGATGATCTCTCCATTGGTGAAAGTGGGGTGTTAAAGACCCCTACTGTGATTTTGTTACTGTTGATTTCCCCGTTTATGACTGTTATTATTTGCCTTCTGTATTGAGGTGCTTCTATGTTGGGTGCATAAATATTTACAAATGTTATATCTTCTTCTTGAATTGATCTCTTGATCATCATGTAAGTGTCCTTCTTTGTCTCTTGTAATAGTCTTTATTTTAAAGTCTATTTTGTCTGATATGAGAATTGCTACTGCAGGTTTCTTTTGATTTCCATTTGCATGGAATATCTTTTTCCATCCCCTCACTTTCAGTCTGTATGTGTCCCTAGGTCTGAAGTTGGTCTCTTGTAGACAGCAAATATATGGGTCTTGTTTTTGTATCCATTCAGCCAGTCTATGTCTTTTAGTTGGAGCAGTTAATCCATTTACATTTAAGGTAATTATTCATATGTATGTCCCTATTCCCATTTTCTTAATTGTTTTTGGTTTTTTATTGTAAGTCTTTTCCTTCTCTTATGTTTCCTGCCTAGAGAAGTTCCTTTAGCATTTGTTGTAAAGCTGGTTTGGTGGTGCTGAATTCTCTTTGCTTTTGCTTGTCTGTAAAGGTTTTAATTTCTCCATCAACTCTGAATGAGATCCTTGCTGGGTAGAGTAATCTTGCTTGTAGGTTTTTCTCCTTCATCACTTTAAATATGTCCTGCCACTCCCTTCTGGTTTGCAGAGTTTCTGCTGAAAGATCAGCTGTTAACCTTATGGGGATTCCCTTTTATTTTATTTGTTGTTTTCCCCTTGTTGCTTTTAATATATTTTCTTTGTATTTAATTTTTGATAGTTTGATTAATATGTGTCTTTGCGCATTTTTCCTTGGATTTATCCTGTATAGGGCTCTCTGCACTTCCTGGGCTTGTTTAACTCTTTCCTTTCCCATATTAGGGAAGTTTTCAACTATAATCTCTTTAAATATTTTCTCAGTCTCTTTCTTTTTCTTTTCTTCTTCTCAGACCCCTATAATTCGAATGTTGGTGCATTTATTGTTGTCCCAGAGGTCTCTGAGACTCTCCTCAATTCTTTTCATTCTTTTTTAAAATTCTGCTCTGCAATAATTATTTCCAATATTTTATCTTCCAGGTCACTTATCCGTTCTTCTGCCTCAGTTATTCTGCTATTGATTCCTTGTAGAGAATTTTTAATTTCATTTATTGTGTTGTTCATCACTGTTTGTTTGCTCTTTAGTTCTTCTAGGTCCTTGTTAAACGTTTCTTGTACTTTCTCCATTCTATTTCCAAGATTTTGGATCATCTTTACAATAATTACCTTGAATTCTTTTTCAGGTAGACTGCTTATTTTCTCTTCCTTTGTTTGGTCTGATGGGTTTTTACGTTGCCTCTTCATCTGCTGTGTGTTTCTCTGTCTTTTCATTTTGCTTAACTTAGTGTGTTTGGGGTCTCCTTTTCACAGACTGCAGGTTCGTATTTCCCGTTGTTTTTATTGTCTGCCCCCAGTGGCTAAGGTTGTTTCAGTGTGTTGTGCAGGTTTCCTGGTGTAGGGGACTGGTGCCTGTGTTCTGGTGGATGAGCCTGGATCTTGTCTTTCTGGTGGGCAGGACCATGTCCGGTGTTGTGTTTTGGAGTATCTGTGACCTTATTATGATTTTAGGCAGCCTGTCTGCTAATGGCTGTGGTTTTGTTCCTGTCTTGCTAGTTGTTTGGTATAGGGTGTACAGCACTGTAACTTGCTCATCGTTGAGTGGAGCTAGGTCTCAGCATTGAGATGGAGATCTCTTGGAGAGCTTTCACCGTTTGATATTATGTGGAGCCAGGAGGTCTCTGGTGAACCAATGTCCTGAACTCGGCTCTCCCACCTCAGAAGCACAGGCCTGACACCCGGCAAGATCACCAAGACCCTGTCAGCCACACAGCTCAGAAGCAAAGGGAGAGAAAAGGAAAGAAAGAAAAAATGAATAAATAAAATAAAGTTATTAAATAAAAAATAATTATTAAAAATAAAAAAATTTAAAAATAATTTTAAAAAAGAAAAAAAAAGAAAGTAAGAAGAGAGCAACCAACCATTAAACAAATCCACCAATGATAACAAGTGCTAAAAACTATTCTTAAAAAAGAAAGAAAAAAGGACAGACAGAACCCTAGGATAAATGGTAAAAGCAAAGCTATACAGACAAAATCACACAAAGAAAGATATACATATACAGTCACAAAAAGAGAAAAAGGAAAAAAAAATATATATATATCTTTGCTCCCAAAGTCCACTGCCTCAATTTTGGGATGATTTGTTGTCTATTCAGGTATTCCACAAATGCAGGGTACATCAAGTTGATTGTGGATATTTAATCTGCTGCTCCTTAGGCTGCTGGGAGAAGTTTCCCTTTCTCTTCTTTTTTCACACAGCTCCTGGGGTTCATCTTTGGATTTGGCCCTGCCTCTGTGTGTAGGTCACCTGAGGACAACTGTTCTTCACTCAGACAGGACGGGGTTTACGTAGCAGCTGATTAGGGGGCTCTGGCTCACTCAAGCCGGGGAGAGGGAGGGGTATGGAATGTGGGGCAAGCCTGTGTCGGCAGAGTCCAGCATGACGCCACAGCCAGAGGCACGCACGCAGTGTCTTCTCCTGAGGAAGCTGTCCCTGGATCACGGGACCCTGGCAGTGGCGGGCTGCACAGGCTCCTGGCAGAGGAGGTGTGGATAATGACTTGTGCTTGCACACAGGCTCCTTGGTGGCTGTAGCAGCAGTCTTAGCATCTCATGCCTTTCTCTGGGGTCCGCACTGATAGCCGCAGCTTGTACTCCTCTCTGGAGTTCGTTTAGGCGGTGCTCTGAATCCCCTCTCCTCACACACCCCTAAACAATTGTCTCTTGCCTTTTAGGCAGTTCCAGACTTTTTCCCGGACTCCCTCCTGGCTAGCTGTGGCACACTAGCCCCCTTCAGGCTGTGTTCATGCAGCCAACCCCAGTCCTCTCCCTGGGATCTGACCTCCGAAGAATATGGAGCCTCAGGTGCCAGAGCAGGAATCTCTACACTTTGTCCTCTGCACCACTGTCGCTGCGCTCTCCTCCATGGCTGTGAAGCTTCCCCCCCACCAACTTCCTTCTCTGCCAGTGAAGGGGATTCCTAGTGCGTGGAAACTTTTCCTCCTTCACAGCTCCCAAGTTAATGGTTTTTATTAAAATTTATTTAAAATGATCATTGCTATTTGCAATAGCCTGGTGGCCGTGCAGTCCTCACCTTTCTGTAAAAAAGTGTGCATTTCTCAACTTTCTTTTCTAATTTCCTCATCTGAAGTGCTGACGAGTTGCTTAGATTTATTCTTCATATTCGCATGTAAATAAATGAACTAATGACATAAGCATTATTTATATTATGACAAGTGGAAACTCTCCAAATGTCTATCAAATTATGAATGGATAAATAGTGTTATGTCCATACAGTGAGACAATAATGCTTTTATGAACATTTGTCCATCTATTTTGGTATTTGTCTTCTTTCTATTGGTCATATGTTTAAGTTTGGAATTGCTGAGTCATGTAGTAGATCTTTGTTGTTTTTTTTTTTTTGCTGTACGCGGGCCTCTCACTGTTGTGGCCTCTCCCATTGCAGAGCACAGGCTCCGGACGCACAGGCTCAGTGGCCACGGCTCACGGGCCCAGCCGCTCCGTGGCATGTGGGATCTTCCTGGACCGGGGAACGAACCCGTGTCCCCTGCATTGGCAGGCAGACTCTCAACCACTGTGCCACCAGGGAAGCCCAGATCTATTTTAAATTATTTAAGGAACTGCCAAATTGTTTTACAAATGACCCACCATTGTACATTACCACCAGCAATATATGAGGATTACAAACACTTCACATTCTAGTCAATATGTGTTATTGTCTGACTTCTTGATCACAGACATCCTAGTGTATGAAGTGGTATCTCTATTATTTTTATTTCCCTAATGACTAATGATATTGAGTATATTTTTACAGTTCTTAGTCCTACATAGGTCTTATTTGGAGCAATGATCATTATATATTTTGACCATTTTGTAATTTTAAAATTTGTCTTGTATTATTGAGTTGTAAATGTTCCTTATTATTTACAATGAAATGTTATGAAGTATGGATATATGCTACAGCATGGATAAACCTTGCAAACATTATGAAGGAAATCAGTCACAACAGATCACATAGTTAATGACTCCATGTATATGAATTGTCTAAAATAGGCAAATCTATAGAGATAGAATGTAGATTAGTGGTTGTGTAGGATGGTGGGCATAGTACTATGGGGAGAAAGATGGAAATTACTATTAAAGGTTGTCAAGTTTCTTTTAGGGATGATACAATGTTCTAATACTAGATTTTGGTGATAGTTGTACAGCACTATGAATTAACTAAAAACCATGGAATGTAAAATTTTTAATGGAGTGAGTATATGGCATGCAACTTATATTTCAATAAAACTGTTAAGAAGGTTAAAATAATTTGATTCCCTACATTTTATTACCAGTTGTGGGGTGGGATTTTTTTTTTTTGACATTTTACTAAACTTCATTGGTCTACTTTGATCTAAGTCAACTATAAAAATCAAAATAAGGTAATGGAAAAAGTTTATAATAGGATATCAAAAGATCTGCATTCTAGTCAGATTATAGTATTAATAATCTATATGAATTTGAATGAAAGAAATTCAATTTTTGTAGTATTCCATTTCTTCACCTGGCAATTGCAAAGTTTATACCAGATTATTTCTGACATCCCAAGACGTGTAAATATGTGACTTATAATTTTTTAAAAACATATATTTATTCTTGTTTCTGACAGTTAATCTTTACATATCTCCAGTACTCAGTAAAACCACAAATGAACCTTCTCTTCATTAATAATGACACTCCGTATTTTTATAGTCTGATATGTTTTTTAAGTAATTTTGAGTTTAGATGGAGAGCTTGCCAAATTCCTATTTTCTTATTTAATCAATTAAGGCTACAATTTGATCAAATTCACATAAGTAGTGAACAATTTCTGAGTTAAAGAATGATTCCCAGCTTTCTGAAAAAATCTCATAAACTTTAATAGTACTAAATATTTTTATTTTTTTATAAAATATTAAGTATCAGGCTAATTTCATACTAAATTTAACTGTTCTTTAATTTGGTACTCATTTCAATAGGTCCTTAAGTAGGTTTTTCTGTTCAATTAAGTGACTGATAGTATCCAAATACAAGAAACTCTTCAATTTTAACTGCTTTTGACACGCTATTTCATAAACTTCATAGGCAATCTTTCAGATTCCAGGATGGCCATTGGTAACTTCTATCATCCTTCCCGATGTATTTTTGATACTTAAATTTGATTGCAACCTGCCAATAAGAACCATTGATTCAGACAAATAAAATGATCTGTGTATCTAAATATCTATTATCTTTACCTATTTGTACAACTATCCTGTAAAAATTATATAATATATATTATATATATATTTAAAATTTTTGTTCTGGATAGTATGATATCCTATCCAGAACATCTCCAAGCATCCCTGGTTTCTTTTATTTATGGTATTAGAAACCAAAATCTGGGCACTAGGTATGATCATTGTTATTGGGGTGTCATTGCATTTAGGCTCTCTCAGTGGATTGAAAAAAAGATATATGTGTGTACATTAACCTATTTATGTACCCATAGCTATAAATATTTCTATATGGAACCATTTGTATATATAGTTAGCTAAACTTGTGTTCCTACTATTGTTTCCAACCTTGTTCCATTACCACATGGATAATTTTAGCCTCCCATTATGGCATGTCTGTAGCCTCATGTCTGTAACCTCATGAAGTACATGTCTGTACTTCAATGATGAGAAACCTAGTCCCCATCATCCACCATACATTTACTTAAGTATTTAATTCTAGAAGATGTGTACTGTATAGTGGTTTCAGAATTGTTAATCTGTATCCCTGTGAAAAACAAATTTACCAACTAGAATGTAGTGTTTATATATGGTGTCTTTTGCCTTTGCTTTTACAGATTCTACTTATTTCCATTGTCACATAGATCAGCATCTTTCTCCTCCATGCCTTCTGTGCGATTGTTTCATACATTTATAAACATGTTTAGATTGTTTTATCATATTCTGTGCTCAATCCTGGAACCTCCTAACTTCCTAAATGTTTTCTGGGGGGAAAGTATTTGCATACATTAAGGCTTACCCTTTGTGCTATAAAATTTTATGGATTTGGATGAATACTTAATTTTTCGTACTCACCATAACAGTATCAGACAAAATAGTTTTACCTCCATAAAAATATTCCCTGTGATTCATATCACATACTCAACCCTTCATATCTGCTCCCTGGAATCTCTGAAAAAATGTATCAGTTTACTCTCTGTAGTTTTTTTGCATCTATTTTTGAATTACCTCTCATGCACTAGAGAAAGTAAATATTCTCTAATTTTTATGCTTTGACATTTACTGGCAAATGTATCAGTAATTCCTCAATTATTAATTTCATGGATATTATAATATATAATTAATTGTATTGCTAATATTTTAAATAATTTATATTAAATTGACATTCCTTGACAAAAAAAATTGAAGCAAATGCAAAAAATAAAATATTCTGAATAATTTAATATTTACTTAAAAAGTTAAAGTCATTATTAAAATTGGGTTTTTAATATGTACTCTAGGCTCAGAAGTATTTATCTGAATATTTCTAAATATGTAATTATCAGTAGCCTTTTTATCAAATCTTCCAAAGAATAGAATAAGAGAAAGTTATTTACAACTAATTTTAGAAAGCCACATAGTATTGATACCAAAATTGAAAAAGGCATTTACAAGGATAGAAATAAACAATACATTTCCTGATAATTTATGTCAGTTAGGATTTATTCCTGTTATGCAGGAGTAATTTTTCTTCAAAAATCAATCCACCTAATTCATGACACTAACAGAAAATATGATATAATCATCATACTAGAAAAACAAGGGCTTGACAAGAGTCAATGAGTATTCATGAATATTAAAAATTCTTTAAAAAGCAAGTGTTTGATATTAACTTCCTTAATTTGACAATTTATGGAAAATAATGATAAGTCTGATAATTATGATGAGATGTTGAAAGTGTCTCCTGAGATGAGGAATGAGACCAAGGTTCCTGTTATGACTAGCTATATTTAACATTGCTTAGAATTCTTAATTCTTAAAAAGAGACAAGAAACATTAAGATCAAATAATTGGAATGGAAAAAGTAGAATTGTCATTATTTACAGGCAACATGATTAGGGTATACAGAAAATTAAAAAAATCTACAACACTTGTTCAGTATTAATAAGTGAATTTAGGTAGGAGGCAAAGACAAGATGGCATAGTAGAAGGATGTGACCTCACCTCTCCTTACAAAAACACCAAAATCACAACAAACTCCTGAACAACTATCAACAACAACAAAAAAAAACCCAAAACCTGGAACTGACCAAAAAAGAAAATCTACATCCAAAGACAAAGAAGAAGCCACAGAAAATAATCTACATCCAAAGACAAAGAAGAAGCCACGAGACAGTAGGAGGGGTGCAATCATGATAAAATCAAATTCCATACCCACTTGGTGGGCAACCCACTAACTGGAAAATAATTGTATCACAGAAGCTCTCCCACAGGAGTGCAAATTCTGAGCCCCATGTCAGACTCTCCAGCTTGGGGGTCTGGAAATGGGAGGAGGAACCCCCAGAGAATCTGGCTTTGAAGGCCAGTGAGGTTTGATCTCAGGAATTCCATGTGACTGGGGAAAACAAAATCTCCACTTATGGAGGGTGCAAACAAGTTCTTGCATACACCAGGACCAAGGGAAAAAAGTGGTGACCTCATAAGAGCCTGGGCAAGACTTACCTGCTGGCATTGGAGGGTTTCCTGCAAAGGTGGGGGTGGCTGTGGCTCACCTCTAGGGACAAAGACACTGGCAGCAGTAGTTCTGG
Source organism: Monodon monoceros (assembly GCF_005190385.1). Classification (NCBI taxonomy): domain Eukaryota; kingdom Metazoa; phylum Chordata; class Mammalia; order Artiodactyla; family Monodontidae; genus Monodon; species Monodon monoceros. The sequence continues at coordinate 6,971,159 of NW_021703774.1, read as the reverse complement.
GGAGTACTCATTGCTGTGAGTCTCCTTGGAAGCCATCATTTTCTCACCAAGACCTGGCCCCACCCAACAACCTGTAGGCACCAGTACTCAGATGCTTCAGGGCAAACAACCAACAGGGCAGGAACACAGCCCCACCCATAGGAGACTTAAGGCTTCAAATCTTTCTGAGCACACAGCTGCCCACTAAACACACACCCTGACATGGCCCTGCCCACCAGAGGGACAAGACCCAGCTCCACCCACCAGTGGGCTGGAAAGAGTCCCTTGTCCCAGGAAGACTGCACAAGCCTCTTAGACAGCCTCATCAACCAGGGCGCAGACAGCAGAAGCAAGAAGAACTACAACACTGCAGCCTGCAGAATAGAAACCACAATCACAGAAAGTTAGACAAAATGAGATGGCTGAAGAATATGTATCAAATGAAGGAACAAGATAAACCCCCAGAAGAACAACTAAGTGAAGTGGAGAACAGCAATCTACCTGAAAAATAATTCAGAGAAATGATACTAAAGATGATCCAAGATCTCAGAAAAAGAATGGAGGCACAGATCAAGAATACAAAAAATGTTTAACGAAGACCTAGAATAACTAAAGAACAAAAAACAGAGATGAATAATATAATTGAAATTAAAAGTTTATTAGAAGTAATTATTAGCAGAATAAGTGAGGGAAAAGATGGATAAGTGACCTGGAAGACAGAATGGTGGAAATATCATCTGTGGAACAGAATAAAGAAAAAAGAATGAAAAGAAATGAAGACAGTCTAAGAGGTCTCTGGGACAATATTAAATGCACTAACATTCACATTATAGGTGTCCCAGAAGGAGAAGAGAGAGAAAGGAACTGAGAAAATATTTGAAGAGATAATAGCTGAAAACATCCCTAACATGGGAAAGGAAACATTCACCCAAGTCCAGGAAGCACAGAGAGTCTCAGGCAGAATAAATTAAGGAGGAACATGCTGAGACACATAGTAATCAAACTGACAAAAATTAAAGACAAAGTATTAAAAACAACAAGAGAAAAGCAACAAATAACATTCAAGGGAGCTCCCATAAGGTTATCAGCTAATTTCTCTGCAGAAACTCTGCAGGCCAGAAGGGAGTGGGACGATATATTTAAAGTGATGAAAGGGAAGAACCCACAATCATGAATACTCTACCCAGAAAGGCTCTCATTCAGATTCAATGGAGAAATCAAAAGCTTTATAGACAAGCAAAAGCTAAGAGAATTCAGCACCATCAGGCCAGCTTTGTAACAAATGTTAAAGGAACTTCTCTATGTGTAAAAGAAAAGGCCACAACTAGAAACAAGAAAATTATGAATGGAAAAGCTCACCAGTAAAGGCAAACATACAGTAAAGGTAGGAAATCTGCCACACACAAATATGATATCAAACCCAGCAACTGCGAGAAGAGGAGGGTACAAATGCAGGGTATTGGAAATGCATTTGAAATTAAAGAACCAGCAACTTAAAACAATATTGTTTATACATAGACTATTATATCAAAACCTCATGGTAACCACAAACAAATAATCTACAATAAATACATAAACAAAAAAGAAAAAGCAATCCAAACAACACTAAAGTTACTCATCAAATCACAAGAGAATAAAACAGGAAGTGAAGAAAAAAGACCTACAATAACAAATCCAAAACAATGAACAAAATGGCAATAAGAACACAAATATTGATAATTACCTTAAACATAAATGGGTTGAATGCTCCAACCAAAAGACACAGACAGGCTGAATGTATACAAAAGCAAGACCCATATACATGCTGTCTACAAGAGAACCACTTCAGACCTAGGGACACATACAGACTGAAAGTGAGGGGATGGAAAAAGGTATTCCATGCAAATGGGAATCAAAAGAAAGCTAAAGTAGCAATACTCATATTAGACTAAAAAATAAAGACCATTACAAGAGACATAGAAGGACACTACATAATGATCAAGGGATCAATCCAAGAAGAAGATATAACAATTGTAAATATATATGCACCCAAAATAAAAGCAACTCAATATATAAGGCAAATACTAACAGCCATAAAAGGAGAAATCAACAGTAACACAATAACTGTGTGGGACTTTAATACCCTACTTTCATGAATGGCCAGGTCATACAGACAGAAAATCAACAAGGAAACATAGGCCTTAAATGACACACTAGGCCAGATGGGCTTAACTGATATTTATAGAGCATTCCATCCAAAAGCAGCAGAATACATATCCTTCTCAAGTGCACCTGGAACATTCTCCAGGATAGATCACATCTTGGACCACAAAGTGAGCCTTGGTAAATTTAAGAAAATTGAAATAATATCAAGCATCTTTTCTAACTACAATGCTATGAGATTAGAAATCAACTATAAAAAAGAAAATTATAAAAATCACAAACACATGGAGGCTAGACAATATGCTTGTAAATAACCAACAGATCACTTAAAAAATTGGAGAGGAAATGTAAATTGGTATAGCAACTATGAAGAATAGTATGGAGGTTCCTTAAAAAGCTAAAAACAGAGCTACCATATGATTCAGCAATTTCACTCCTGGGCATATACCTGGAGAAAACCATGGTTCAAAAGAATTCATGTACCCCAATATTCACTGCAGTGCTGTTTACAATAGCCAAGAAATGGAAGCAACCTAAATGTCCTTTGACAGATGAATGGATAAAGAAGAGGTGATATACATGCACAGTGGAACATTAGCCATAAAAATGAATAAAATAATGCCATTTGCAGCAACATGGATGGACCTAGAGATTATCATACTAAGTGAAGTAAGTCAGACAGAGAAAGATGAATATCATATGATATTGTTTATATGTGGAATTTAAAAAACAGTGATACAGAGAAATTTGTTCACAAAACAGGAACAGACTCATAGACTCAGAAAAGAAACTTATGGTTACCAAAGGGGAAAGATGGGAGCAGGGGATAAAATGGGAGTTTGGGATTTACATATACATACTACTGTACTTAAAATAGATAACCAACCTGGACCTACTGTATAGCACAGGAAACTGCCCAATATTCTCTAATACAATAAATGGGAAAAGAATTTGAAAAAGAATAGATACATGTATAACTGAATCACTTTGCTGTACACCTGAAACTAACACAACATTGTTAATCAACTATTCTCCAATATAAAATAAAACTTGCTTTAAAAAAAATAAGTTAATTTAGTAAGGTCACTGGATACAGTATCAATCATCAAAATCAGCCATAACGGTACAAAAGAGCAACTAATAAATCAATTTAAATGATTTCCATTTATAATAACATCAAAACCCTGCAAATGCCTAGAAACAGAGTAATATTGTACACTTTATTCTAAAATGTACAGAAAATTATTTGAATTTATTAAAGAAGTTCTAAATAAATGAATGTTCAATTTGAAGATTCAATTTTTTTTTTTTTTTTTTTTTTTTTGCGGTATGTGGGCCTCTCACTGTTGTGGCCTCTCCCGTTGCGGAGCACGGGCTCCAGACGCGCAGGCTCAGCGGCCATGGCTCACGGGCCTAGCTGCTCCGTGGCATGTGGGATCTTCCCGGACCAAGGCACACACCCATGTCCCCTGCATCGGCAGGCAGACTCTCAACCACTGCGCCACCAGGGAAGCCCGAAGATTCAATATTTTAAAGATAATAATTTCCCCATATTCATCAACACAATTCCAAACAAAATTCCACCAGATTTTTCCATGGTTATGTGGTAAGTGTATCAATGGACAAAATTATTTTAATTTATATTAAAATGAAAAAAGAAAATATAAAGGGATTCTTGAGAAAATTAAAAATAGCCAGATGATGTACATTATCACTTACCAAGATTATGAGAAAACTAAATAATTTTATTATGCTATCAACACAAGTATAGATATACAGACCAGCAGAACCAAATCCAGAGTCCGGAAACAGACTCACAGATAACCTGATTTATAAAAAATTGGATACCATTTTGAGAAAATAGGGTCTTTTCAAAAATAGTAGCTATCTTTTATGCACATAGAAAATATAGATCCTTACTTCCTATCTGACCTCATATTCAAAAATTCATTCCAAATAAATTTTATACATATATGAGAGGCAAAATACCAATGCTTTCAGAAGTAATCATAGGAAACTATTTTTACAAACTTGGGTAGGTATTTAAAGAAAAAAACAAACAAACAAGACACATAAAGGAAACCATTTATAAATTAGGTCACATAGAATTAGGAACTTTGATTACCAAAAGTCATCTTTATATAAGTGAAAATGCAAGCCACAGAGTTGAAGCAGGTATCTGGAATTATCATACCTCACCTGACACTCAAATACAGATTATATAGAAAACACTTTACTTATCAATACAGTGGCAACCCAAAGGAAAATGCCTCCAAAAATGAGGATATCCAAGTATATGTATGTATATACCTAATTTTTTCTGTTTTATTAGTTGTTAGGAAAATGAAAAATGAAAACTGATTACACTCATCAAAAGAGCTAAGTGAAGAAGAATGACAGCCATGTAGTGATGAGGCTATTGAACATACAGACCACTTTGCCACTGCAGTAGTGCATGAAAACTGGTAATACACTCTTCAGAAAATTCTTTAGTAGTATTAACTAAAGTTCAATATACTTACATCCTATGACTCAGCAATTACTCTTGTATGTCTATGTCTAACTGAGATGCATTTATATGTTCCCTGATTCTAGATACATTTCTAACAGAACTGTGCATACAGTTGATCCTTGAACAACATAGGTTTGAACTGCACAGGCCCACTTACACATGGACTTTCTTCCAATAAATGAATTGAAAAATTTTGTGGACATTTGCAACAATTTGAAAGACTTGCAGATGAACTGCATAGCCTAGAAATAGTTAAAAAACTAAGAAAAATGTATGTTATGAAAGCATAAAATATATGTAAACACTATTCTATCCTTACATTGATATAAGATGAGTGATACTGAGGCTTTCGGGAAGATGGCGGAGGAGCAGGACGCGGAGATCAACTTCCTCCCCAGGGATCCACCAGAAGTGTGTCTACGCGTGGAACAGCTCCTACAGAACACCTACTGAATGCTGGCAGAAGACTTCAGACCTCCCAAAAGGCAAGAAACCCCCCACGTACCTGGGTAGGACAAAAGAAAAAAGAATAAACAGAGACAAAAGGATAGGGACGGGACTTGCACCAGTGGGAGGGAGCTCTGAAGGAGGAACGGTTTCCACACACTAGGAAGCCCCTTCGTGGGCGGAGACTGCAGGTGGTGGAGGGGGAAGCTTCAGAACCACGGAGGAGAGCACAGCAACAGGGGTGCAGGGGGCAAAGCAGAGAGATTCCCGCACAGAGGATCAGTGCTGACCGGCACTCAGCAGCCCTAGAGGCTTGTCTGCTCACCCGCCAGGGCGGGCAGGGCTGGGAGCTGAGGCTTGGGCTTCGGTCAGAAGCGGGGAGAGGACTGGGGCTGGCGGTGTGAACACAGCCTGCAGGGGGTTAGTGCGCCATGGCTGGCCGGGAGGGAGTCCGGGGAAAAGTCTGGAGCTGCCAAAGAGGCAAGAGACTTTTTCTTCCCTCTTTGTTTCCTGGTGTGTGAGGAGAGAGGATTAAGAGCACTGCTTAAAGGAGCTCCAGAGACGGGCGCTTGCCGCGGCTAAAAGCGCACACCCCAGAGACGGGCATGAGACGCTAAGGCTGCTGCTGCTGCCACAGAGAAGCCTGTGTGCGAGCACAAGTCACTATCCACACGCCCCTCGCAGGAGCCTGTGCAGCCCGCCACTGCCAGGGTCCCGGGATCCAGGGACAACTTCCCCGGGAGAACGCAAGGCGCGCCCCAGGCTGGTGCAACGTCACGCCGGCCTCTGCTGCCGCAGGCCCACCCCGCACTCTGTGCCCCTACCTCCCCCTGGCCTAAGTGAGCCAGAGCCCCCGAATCAGCTGCTCCTTTAACCCCGTCCTGTCTGAGCGAAGAACAGACGCCCGCCGGTGACCTACATGCAGAGGCGGGGCCAAACCCAAAGCTGAGCCCCTGGGAGCTGTGAGAACAAAGAAGAGAAAGGAAGCCTCAGAAACAGCGGATTAAAGCTCCACAATCAATTTGATGTACCCTGCGTCTGTGGAATACATGAATAGACAACGAATCATCCCAAATTAAGGAGGTGGACTTTGAGAGCAAGATTTATGATTTTTTCCCCTTTTCCTCTTTTTGTGAGTGTGTATGTGTATGCTTCCATGTGCGATTTTTTCTGTATAGATTTGCTTCCACCATTTGTCCGAAGGTTCTATCTCTCCGTTTTTTTTTAATTCTTTTTCTTAATAAATACTTATTTAATAACTTTATTTTACTTTATCTTCATTCTTTCTTTCCTTCCTTCCCTCCTTTAGACAATGAATCATCACAAATTGAGGAGGTGGACTTTGAGAGCAAGATTTATGTTTTTTCCCCTTTTCCTTTTTTTGTGAGGGTGAATGTGTATGCTTCTATGTGAGATTTTGTCTGTAGAGCTTTGCTTCCATCATTTGGTCCTAGGGTTCTATCTGTCCGTTTTTTTTCCCCTTAATAATTTTTTTTTTACTTTAATAACTTTATTATATTTTATCTTACTTTATTTTATTTTACTTTATTTTCTTTCTTTCTTTTTTTCCTTCCTTCCCTCCTTCCTTCCTTCCTTCCTCCCTCCCTCCCTCCTTCCCTCCCTTCTTTCGTTCTTTCTTTCTTTGTACTTCTACTAATTATTTCTTTCTACATTTTCTCCCTTTTATTCTGAGCCATGTGGGTGAAAGGCTCTTGGTGCTGCAGCCAGGAGTCAGTGCCTTGCCTCTGAGGTGGGAGAGACAACTTCAGGACACTGGTCCACAAGAGACCTCCCAGCTCCACATAATATTAAATGGTGAAAATCCCCCAGAGATCTCCATCTCAACACCAGTATCCATCTTCAGTCAACGACCAGCAGGCTACAGTGCTGAACATCCTATGCCAAACAACTAGAAATACAGGAACACAACCCCACCCATTAGCAGAGAGGCTGCCTAAAATCATAAGACCAGAGACACCCCCAAACACACCACCAGACGTGGACTTGCCCACCAGAAAGACAAGATCCTGTCTCATCCACCAGAACACAGGCACTATTCCCCTCCACCAGGAAGCCTACACAACCCACTAAACCAACCTTAGCCACTGGGGACAGACAGCAAAAACAACGGGAACTACGAACCTGCAGCCTGCAAAAAGGAGACCCCAAACACAGTAAGATAAGCAAAATGAGAAGACAGAAAAACACACAGCAGATTAAGGAGCAAGATAAAAACCCACCAGACCTAACAAACGAAGAGGAAATTGACAGTCTACCTGAAAAAGAATTCAGAATAATGATAGTAAAGATGATCCAAAATCTTGGAAATAGAAAAAATGCAAGAAACATTTAACAAGGACCTAGAAGAACTAAAGATGAAACAAACAATGATGAACAACACAATAAATGAAATTAAAAATACTCTAGATGGGATCAACAGCAGAATAACTGAGGCAGAAGAACGGATAAGTGACCTGGAAGATAAAATAGTGTAAATAACTACTGCAGAGCAGAATAAAGAAAAAAGAATGAAAATAACTGAGGAGAGTCTCAGAGACCTCTGGGACAATATTAAACACACCAACATTCGAATTATAGGGGTTCCAGAAGAAGAAGAGAAAAAGAAAGGGACTGAGAAAATACTTGATGAGATTATAGTTGAAAACTTCCCTAATATGGGAAAGGAAATAGTTATTCAGGCCCAGGAAGCACAGAGAGTACCATACAGGATAAATCCAAGGAGAAATATGCCACGACACATATTAATCAAACTGTCAAAAATTAAATACAAAGAAAACATATTAAAAGCAACAAGGGAAAAACAACAAATAACACGGAAGGGAATCCCCATAAGGTTAAGAGTTGATCTTTCAGCAGAAACTCTGCAAGCCAGAAGGGACTGGCAGGACATATTTAAAGTGATGAAGGAGAAAAACCTGCAACCAAGATTATTCTACCCAGCAAGGATCACATTCAGATTTGATGGAGAAATTAAAACCTTTACAGACAACCAAAAGTTGAGAGAGTTCAGCACTACCAAACCAGCTCTACAACCACTGCTAAAGGAACTTCTCTAGGCAAGAACACAAGAGAAGGAAAAGACCTACAATAATGAACCTGAAACAATTAAGAAAATGGGAATAGGAACATACATATCGATAATTACCTTAAATGTAAATGGACTAAATGCTCCCACCAAAAGACACAGATGGGCTGAATGGATACAAAAACAAGACCCATATATTTGCTGTCTACAAGAGACCCACTTCAGACCTAGAGACACATACAGACTGAAAGTAAGGGGATGGAAAAAGATATTTCATGCAAATGGAAACCAAAAGAAAGCTGGAGTAGCAATTCTCATATCACACACAATAGACTTTAAAATAAAGACTATTACAAGAGACAAAGAAGGACACTACATAATGATCAAGACATTGATCCAAGAAGAGGATATGACAATTGTACATATTGATGCACCCAACATAGGAGCACCACAATACATAAGGCAAATAATAACAGCCATAAAAGGGGAGATCAACAGTAACACATTCATAGTAGGGGACTTTAACACCCCACTTTCACCAATGGAAAGATCATCAAAAATGAAAATAAATAAGGAAACACAAGCTTTAAATGATATATTAAACTAGATGGACTTAATTGATGTTTATAGGACATTCAAACCAAAAACAACAGAATACACATTTTTCTCTAGTGCTCATGGAACATTCTCCAGGATAGATCATATCTTGGGTCACAAATCAAGCCTTGGTAAATTTAAGAAAATCGAAATTGCATCTAGTATCTTTTCTGACCACGACGCTATAAGACTAGATATCAATTACAGGAAAAGATCTGTACAAAATACAAACACATGGAGGCTAAACAATACACTAGTTAATAACGAAGTGATCACTGAAGAAATCAAAGAGGAAATTTAAAAATACCTAGAAACAAATGACAATGGAGACACGATGACCCAAAACCTATGGGATGCAGCAAAAGCAGTTCTAAGAGGGAAGTTTATAGCAATACAATCCTACCTTAAGAAACAGGAAACATCTCGAATAAACAACCTAAACTTGCACCTAAAGCAATTAGAGAAAGAAGAATTAAAAAACCCCAAAGTTAGCAGAAGGAAAGAAACCATAAAAATCAGATCAGAAATAAATGAAAAAGAAATGAAGGAAACAATACCTAAGAGCAATAAATCTAAAAGCTGGTTCTTTGAGAAGATACACAAAATCGATAAACCATTAGCCAGACTCATCAAGAAAAATAGGGAGAAGACTCAAATCAATAGAAGTAGAAATGAAAAAGGAGAAGTAACAACTGACACTGCAGAAATACAAAAGATCATAAGAGATTACTACAAACAACACTATGCCAATAAAATGGACAACTTGGAAGACATGGACAAATTCTTAGAAATGCACAACCTGCCAAGACTGAATCAGGAAGAAATAGAAAATAGGAACAGACCAATTGCAAGCACTGAAATTGAAACTGTGATTAAAAACCTTCCAACAAACAAAAGCCCAGGACCAGATGGCTTCAAAGGCGAATTCTATCAAACATTTAGAGAACAGCTAACACCTATCCTTCTCAAACTCTTCCAAAATATAGCACAGGCAGGAACACTCCCGAACTCATTTTACGAGGCCACCATCACCCTGATACCAAAACCTGACAAGGGTGTCACAAAGAAAGAAAACTACAGGCCAATATCACTGATGAACATAGATGCAAAAATCCTCAACAAAATGCTACCAAACAGAATCCAACAGCACATTAAACGGATCATACACCATGATCAAGTGGGGTTTATTCCAGGAATGCAAGGATTCTTCAATATACGCAAATCAATCAACGTGATACACCCTATTAACAAACTGATGGAGAAAAAACATATGATCATCTTAATAGATGCAGAGAAAGTTTTTGACAAAATTCAACACCCATTTATGATAAAAACCCTGCAGAAAGTAGGCATAGAGGGAACTTTCCTCAACATAATAAAGGCCATATATGACAAACCCACAGCCAATATTGTCCTCAATGGTGAAAAATTGAAAGCATTTCCACTAAGATCAGGAACAAGTGAAGTTTGCCCACTCTCACCACTCTTATTCAACATAGTTTTGGAAATTTTAGCCGCAGCAATCAGAGAAGAAAAGGAAATAAAGGGAATCCAAACTGGAAAAGAAGAAGTAAAGCTGTCACTGTTTGCAGATGACATGATACTATACATAGAGAATCCTAAAGATGCTACCAGAAAACTGCTAGAGCTAATCAATGAATTTGGTAAAGTAGCAGGATACAAAATTAATGCACAGAAATCTCTGGCATTCCTATACAATAAGGATGAAAAATAGGAAAGTGAAATCAAGAAAACACTCCCATTTACCAGTGCAACAAAAAGAATAAAGTATCTAGGAATAAACCTACCTAAGGAGACAAAAGACCTGTATGCAGAAAATTATAAAACACTGATGAAAGAAATTAAAGATGATACAAATAGATGGAGAGATATACCATGTTCTTGGATTGGAAGCATCAACATTGAGAAAATGACTCTACTACCCAAAACAATCTACAGATTCAATGCAATCCCTATCAAACTACCACTGGCATTTTTCACAGAACTAGAACAAAATATTTCCCAATTTGTATGGAAACATAAAAGACCCCGAATAGCCAAAGCAATCTTGAGAAAGAAAAACGGAGCTGGAGGAATCAGGCTTCCTGACTTCAGACTATACTACAAGGCTACAGTAATCAAGACAGTATGCTACTGGCACAAAAACAGAAAGATAGATCAATGGAACAGGATAGAAAGCCCAGAGATAAACCCACGCACATATGGTCACATTATCTTTGATAAAGGAGGCAAGAATGTACAGTGGAGAAAGGACAGCCTCTGCAATACTGGAAAACTGGACAGGTACATGTAAAATTATGAAATTAGATCACTCCCTAACACCATACACTAAAATAAGCTCAAAATGGATTAAAGGCCTAAATGTAAGGCCAGAAACTATCAAACTCTTAGAGGAAAACATAGGCAGGACACTCTATGACATAAATCACAGCAAGATCCTTTTTGACCCACCTCCTAGAGAAATGGAAATAAAAACAAAAATAAACAAATGGGACCTAATGAAACCTCAAAGCTTTTGCACAGCAAAGGAAACCATAAACAAGATGAAAAGACAACCCTCAGAATGGGAGAAAATATTTGCAAATGAAGCAACTGACAAAGGATTAATCTCCAAAATTTATAAGCAGCTCATGCAGCTTAATAACAAAAAAACAAACAACCCAATCCAAAAATGGGGAGAAGACCTAAATAGAGATTTCTCCAAAGAAGGTATACAGACTGCCAACAAACACATGAAAGAATGCTCAACATCACTAATCAGTAGAGAAATGCAAATCAAAACTACAATGAGATATCATCTCAAACCAGTAAGAATGGCCATCATCAAAAAATCTAGAAACAGTAAATGCTGGAGAGGGTGTGGAGAAAAAGGAACCCTCTTGCACTGTTGGTGGGAATGTAAATTGATACAGCCACTGTGGAGAACAGTATGGAGGTTCCTTAAAAAACTACAAATAGAACTACCATATGACCCAGCAATCCCACTACTGAGCATATACCCTGAGAAAACCATAATTCAAAAAGAGTCATGTAACAAAATGTTCATTGCAGCTCTATTTACAATAGCCCAGAGATGGAAACAACCTAAGTGTCCATCTTCGGATGAGTGGATAAAGAAGATGTGGCACATATATACAATGGAATATTACTCAGCCATAAAAAGAAACAAAATTGAGCTATTTGTAATGAGGTGGATAGACCTAGAGTCTGTCATATAGAGTGAAGTAAGTCAGAAAAAGAGAGACAAATACCATATGCTAACACATATATATGGAATTTAGGAAAAAAATATGTCATGAAGAACCTAGGGGTAAGACAGGAATAAAGACACAGACCTACTAGAGAATGGACTTGAGGATATGGGGAGGGGGAAGGGTAAGCTGTGACAAAGCGAGAGAGAGGCATGGACATATATACCCTACCAAATGTAAGGTAGATAGCTAGTGGGAAGCAGCCGCATAGCACAGGGAGATCAGCTCGGTGCTTTGTGATCGCCTGGAGGGGTGGGAGGGAGGGAGACGCAAGAGGAAAGAGATATGGGAACATATGTATATATATAACTGATTCATTTTGTTGTAAAGCAGAAACTAACACACCATTGTAAAGAAATTATACTCCAATAAAGATGTGAAAAAAAAAAGAGTGATATTTAATACAAAATTAACAATGTATTAGTTTTTTGTTTTATGTTTGTTTTTAAATAACTACATTAACATATAATTCGCTTCTCTCTCTTAATTGAAGATACTATGTGTCAGCCTATAATCACAAGTAGTTTTTTAATAAAATGTAACAATGTTTCTGATACTGTATTATAAATATGACTAATACTGTATGCCATAAACATGTTATAATGATTCATTCATTAATGTGGAGGCTAGGCTACCATGAAGCAATTGCATCAATTACACTTGGCTGTCATAAAGCACTCTTATTTCTGCTTCTTTGTTATCAATGCATGAATTGTTGTAGTGTAGAATTTCTTTTTCATATTATATTTTCACTTTTGATGTCTAGTGTTAGTAGTTGTAAAACATCTATAGTATTTGTATCATATGAGACAAAATTATTGTAGATACCAACAGACAACTCATGTTGTAAACAAAGTAGACTTATGATATTGATAAATACAGTACAGTACTGTAAATGTATTTTCTCTTTCTTATGTTTCTTAATAACTATTTTCTGTAGCTTACTTTATTATAAGAATACAGCATATAATATATATATATAACATTCAAAATATGTATTAATTGACTGTTTATGTTATCAATAAGGCTGTCAGTCAACAGTAGGCTATTAGTAGTTAAGTTTTGAGAGAGTAAAAATTTATATGCAATTTTCGAGTACGTGGAGTGTCAGTGCCCCAACCCCTGCACTGTTCAAGAGTCAACTGTATATTTTCACCACACACTGTGTTTAAGAATGATCATAGCAACACTATTCATAATAACCTAAGAACAAAAACACAAATTCTCACAATAGAAGAGATAAACGGTTGTAAATGTGTAGCATCGTACACTATATATAATTGAAAACCAGCAAGTTATACCTACAAAAACAATATGAATGAATCTAACAAATAATTTAGAATCAAACAACTGAAACACAGAAGTGTCCAAAATTATTACTCCATTTATAAAAACTTCAAATGCAGAGAAAACTAATGTTTTATAATAAAATTTAGGGTAGTATATTACTTTAGGGGGTACTGACAATAAATGGGAAGAAGGATGCTTCTAAGATATTTGTGGGGTACTGTTCATTTATCTGTAAGCTAATTAACTGCATGATAATTTTGTGAAAATTCATTAAGCTGTACACTTATGTTTTATTTCTGTTTCTGGGTGCATGTTATATTACAATAAAAATGGTTTCCTAAATATACAATTTAAATTATTTTTCAGTGACTAAAAATGACCTAAGAAATCAAAATCAAAATATAAAGGGGAATTTAAGTAGCTAGAGCCTAAAGGGATAATATTTTATGGGCTAATACTTTAAAGTGACAATTCAAAAAGACATGAAATGAATATCTGAAGCTATGGCCTAATTACTCTTCCCTTGCCAATAATTTTAGAAGTAAAATGAAAAACATTCTCTTTTGCTAACTAAACAGATATCACTTCTCTATTACTTCTTAAATGGGCAAAACATAGAGAATGTCATTTGGAAATGAATAGGACTATATATTTTATTATAAAATAAGCTAAGACCACATTGAATTAATTGATACCAATAGGAGATTCCATCTGAAAGCAGCAAAATACATATTCTTCTCAAGTATGCCTGGAACATTCTTCAGGATAGATCACATCTTGGGCCACAAAGTGAGCCTTGGTAAATTTAAGAAAACTGAAATCATATCAAACATCTTTTTTGACCACAATGCTATGAGATTAGAAATAAATTACAGGAAAAATATGTAAAAGAAACAAACATATGGAGGCTTAATAATATGTTACTAAACAACCAATGGGTCACTGAAGAAATCAAACAGGAAATCAAAAAATACCTGGAAACAAACGACAACAAAAACATGACAATCCAAAACTTATGGGATGCACCAGAAGCAGTTCTAAGAGGGAAGTTTATAGCAAGAAATGCTTACTCCAGGAAACAAGAAAAATCTCAAATAAACAATGTAACCTTACACCTAAAGCAATTAGAGAAAGAAGAACAAACAAAATCTAAAGTTAGCAGAATGACAGAAATCATAAAGATCAGAGCAGAAATAGATGAAATAGAAACAAAGAAAACAATAGCAAAGATCAATGAAACTAAAAGCTGGTTCTTTGAGAAGATAAACAAAATTGATAAACATTTAGCCAGACTCGTCAAGAAAACAAGGGAAGGACTCAAATCAGTAAAATTAGAAATGAAAAAGAAGTTACAACTGACACCACAGAAATACAAAGGATCATAAGAGACTACTACAAGCAACTCTATGCCAATAAAATGGACAACCTAGAAGAAATGGACAAATTCTTCAAAAGGTACAACCTTCTAAGACTGAAACACGAAGAAATAGAAAATATGAACAAAACAACCACAAGTACTGAAACTGAAACTTGGATTAAAAATCTTCCAACAGGGCTTCCCTGGTGGCGCAGTGGTTGGGAGTCTGCCTGCCGATGCAGGGGATATGGGTTCGTGCCCCAGTCCAGGAAGATCCCACATGCCGCGGAGTGGCTAGGCCCATAAGCTATGGCCACTGAGCCTGCGTGTCCACAGCCTGTGCTCTGCAACGGGAGAGGCCACAACAGTGAGAGGCCCACGTACAGAAAAAAAAAAAAAAAAAAATCTTCCAACAAAATCTGGATGGACCAGATGGCTTCACAGGCAAAAATCTATCAAACATTTAGAGAAGAATTAAAACCTATCCTTCTGAAATGCTTCCAAAAAACTGCAGAAGAACAAACATTCCCAAGCTCATTCTATGAAGCCACCATTACCCTGATACCAAAACCAGAAAAAGATATCACAAAAAAAGAAAATTATAGGCCAATATCACTGATGAACATAGATGCAAAAATCCTCAACAAAATACCAGCTAACAGAATCCAACAACATATTAAAAGGATCATACACCATAATAAAGTGGGATTTATCCCAGGGATGTAAGGAATCTTCAATATATGCAAATCAATGTGATACACCATATTAACAAATGGAAAAATAAACACCATATGATCATCTAAATAAATGAAGAAAAAGCTTTTGAAAAAATTCAACACCCATTTATGATAAAAACTCTCCAAAAAGTGGGCATAGAGGGAACCTATCTAAACATAATAAAGGCCATATACAACAGAGCCATATACAACAGAGCCACAGCAAACATCATTCTCAATGTTGAAAAACTGAAAGCATTTCCTCTAAAATCAGGAACAAGACAAGGATATTCACTCTTGCCACTATTATTCAACATAGTTTTGGAAGTTCTAGCCATGGCAGTAAGAAAAGAAAAAGAAGTAAGAGGAGTCCAACTTGGAAAAGAAGAAGTAAATCTGTCCCTGTTTGCAGTGACATGATGCTATACATAGAAAACCCAACAGATGCTACCAGAAAACTACTAGAACTCATCAGTGAATTTGGTAAAGTTGCATGATACAAAATTAACACACAGAAATCTCTTGCATTCCTATATACTAACAACAAAAGATCAGAAAGAGAAATCAAGGAAACAATCCCATTTACCATTGCATCAAAAAGAATAAAATACCTGGGAATAAACCTACCGAAGGAGGCAAAAGACCTGTACTCAGAAAATTTTAAGATACTGATGAAAGAAATCAAAGATGACACAAACAGATGGAGAGATGTACCATATACTTGGATTGAAAGAATCATCACTGTGAAAATGACTATACTACCCAAAGCAATCTACAGATTCAACACAATCCTTATCAAACTATCAATGGCATTCTTCACAGAATTAGAACAAAAAATTTTACAGTTTGTATGGAAACACAAAAGACCCCGAATAGCCAAAGCAATCTTGAAAAAGAAAAATGGAGCTGGAGGAATAAGGCTCCCTAACTTCAAACTATACAACAAAGCTACAGTAATCCAAACAGTATGGTATTGGCACAAAAACAGAAATAGATATCAATGGAACAGAATAGAAAGCCCAGAGGTAATCCCACGCACCTATGGTCACCTAATCTATGACAAAGGAGGCAAGAATATGCAATAGAGAAAAGACAGTCTCTTCAATAAGTGGTGCTGGGAAAACTGGACAGCTACATGTAAAAGAATGAAATTAGAACATTCTTTAACATGATTCACAAAAATAAACTCAAAATGGATTAAACACCTCAGTGATAGGTTGGACACTATACAACTCTTAGAGCAAAACACAGAAAGAACACTCTCTGACATAAATTGTGGCAAGATCTTTTTCGATCCACCTCCCAGAGTAATGAAAATAAAAACAAAATGAAACAAATGGGACCTAATTAAACTTAAAAGCTTTTGCATAGCAAAGGAAGCAATAAACAAAATGAAAATACAACCCACAAAATGGGAGAAAATATTTGCAAACAAAGGGATAAATAAGTGATTAATCTCCAAAACATACAAACAGCTCATGCAGCTCAATATTAAAAAAAAAAAGACCCAATCAAAAATGGGCAGAAGATCTAAATAGACATTTCTCTAAAGAAGACATACAAATGGCCAAGAGGCACATGAAAATATTCTCAATGTCACTAATTATTAGAGAAATGCTAATCAAAGCTGCAGTGATTTATCACCTCACACCAGTCAGAATGGCCATCATCAAAAATTCTACAAACAATAAATGCTGGAGAGGGTGTGGAGAAAAGGGAACCCTCCTACATTGTTGGTGGGAATGTAAATTAGTACAACCATTATGGAGAACAGTATGGAGGTTCCTTAAAAAAACTAAATATAGAAATAGCATATGATCCAGCAATCCCACTCCTGGGTGTATCTCCAGAGAAAACCATAATTTGAAAAGATACATGCACCCCAATATTCATTGCAGCACTATTCACAATAGCTAGGACATGGAAGCAACCTAAATGTCCATCAATGAATGAATGGATAACGAAGATGTGGTACATATATATAATGGAATATTACTCAGCCTTATAAAAGAATGAAATAATGCCATTTGCAGGAACATGGATGCACCTACAGACTGTGATTCTGAGTGAAGTCAAAGACAAATATCATATGATATTGCTTACATGTGAAGTCTAAAAAAATCGTACAAATGAACCTAGTTACAAAACAGAAGTAGAGTCACAGATGTAGAAAAGAAACTGGTTACCAAGGGGTAAAGTGTGGGGTGGGGGGTGGGGAGGGATAAACTGGGAGATTGGGATTGACATCTACACACTGCTATATATAAAATAGATAACTAATAAGAACCTATTGTATAGCACAGCAAACTCTACTCAATACTCTTTAATGACCTATATGGGAATAGAATCTAAAAAAGAGTGGATATATGTATATGCATAACTGAATCACTTTGCTATACAGCAGAAACTAACACAACATTGTAAATCAACTATATTCCAATAAAAATTAATTAAAAAAATAAAATAGGCTAAAATTAAATTTTCCATGATTCTTAGTTTCTAGAACTTATAAAATAAAAGCCTTGAAAGAAATATTATATAGATATATAATATTTGAGGTCATTAAAATATATATAATTAAACCATACTTAGACCCCACTTCTTCTATAGATTACCTTTTTCTTATAATTCCTTATAGTTATTGCATAATCCTTTGGGAAATTTCAACATTGTTAAGTGGTTTATTAATTTATCAATATTTTATATATACTTTTTCTTTATAAACATATTTAAATTTTAGTTAGAACTTTATTTTAATATTAAGTTTGAAAATAATGTAGAAATTCACAATCAGGGATAAAAACATAAAATTGAATATATAAATGCAATCATTAGTATAATTACTCATGCCCTATTCTATCGTTACAAGTTGTAATCTTTCAATTTACATGGAGATTTTCTTAATATCCCTCAATTTGTAACATCCACTTGAAATTCATCCTTTTTTGTAGTACTTGACTTTGGTGCCTTGTAAGTTGGTAATCTCCTATGAATTCCAGACCAGTATTAATCAGTATTAATTTACTTCTTTTTCTAACCTAAAATCTGACATTTGATCTCCTAAGAGGGTTAGATGAGTTTCCTTTTCAACATCTGAAACCACCTCTTCTTTGATCTTTTGAAGAAAGGCTAACAATAGTCTTTAATGTTATATCACTTTGATCTTGGTAACATTTGATGTGAAACTGCTTCGAAGATACATTGAGTATAATTTGGAGATTCTAATTTATAATTCATACTGTACTTCATTTAAGTCTGGGTGTAAACAATCTTTTCAATTGTGAAAATAAGTTTGTTTTCTGGTACTCCAATGAACGTTCTGCTATCATTAAAAATGACACATGTAAATGGAACTTTACATTATTCTGAGTCTAAGCCTGTAAAGTTTTTTAGTCTTTATTCAAAATTGCATTTGACATATTAGGCAGTGAGTCCATCATTAGCTCTCTCCAAATGAAAGAGACAAATATTTCAAAGTACTGCAGTGGAATACATAAAACAATTGAATCTGGATGATGTTAACCATTATGCTTGTTCTATGTGGAAACTTCTCACTCAAAATAGTCCCTGCCTCAAAGTCCTTGTATTTGTATAATATTTCCTTGAGTTCTACTGAATAGCAAATGGGGTGCCAAAGAAGAGAAAGCATAAGTATTTAATTTATATGTCAGGAATATTATTGTTAAAATCAATGAAAAAATTGCAGGAATAAGATGGGAGAAGAGAAATTACTAGGGACCCATGCATGCTTAAAGAAAATAAACAGAATATCTCTATACTTGAAATAAGTAAGATAATATCTCTAACCTTTGAATCAGAGTATTTTCAACTAGAAAATAAACTCCTCATTCTACCACTGAGTGGGTTCAACCCATATAGTGTTGGCTCACTTTCTCACTCCATAGTTCATCATGCATTTATAGCCATTAGTTCTTTTTTATTCCAGTTTTATGAGATATAACTGACACATAACATTGTGTAAGTTTAAGCTGTACAATGTAATGATTTTATAGACATATATATTGTGAAACAATGACCACGATAAGGTTAATTAACATTGCCATCACCTTACATTGTTCTTTTTGTGTGTGTGTGGTCAGAATACTTAAGATTTACTCTCTCAGAAACTTTCCAGTATACAATATAGTATTTTTAACTATAGTCACTATGCCGTAAATTAAATCTCCAGAACTTTTTCAACTTATAAATATAAGTTTGTACCCTTTGACCAACATCTCCCCATGTCCTGCTACTTCCCAGCCCCTGGCAACCACCAACCTACTCTTTGTTTCTATGACTCTGGCTTTTTTTAGATTCACCATTTAAGTGAGATCATATAGTATTTGTCTTTCTCTAACTTATCTTACTTAGCAAAATCCCCTCAAAGATTCATTTATGTTGTCACAAAAAGCACAATTTCCTTCTGTTTTTATGGCTAAATAATATTCTATTGTACATATATAACACATCTTCCTTATCCATTCCTCTGTCGGTGGATACTTAGGCTATTTCCATGTCTTGTAAAGCCATTACTTCTAAGAAAATAACAAAATGGTAAACATCATTGGGAAAGCTGATGATGCAGGTTATATTCTAGTGGGCGTAGTCCTAACATGAAAATAATACATATAGGGACAGATTGGGAATAACTCACTATAAGGGTATTAAGCGTGAAACTATTTTATATAATATTCACATTTTATATAACATTTGTATCACATAAGTATATCAAGAAAAACCCAGAACCAAGTCCTGAAATGTTTGATAAATTGCTCCCAGCAGTAACGTGGAAGACATATTAGACATATAATTAGCTTGCAAGTTTGGGACAAAAGGTCAGAAAAGAAGATTTTGGTAGTATGTGTTGATTGCTTTTTGATGAGTTAGTCAAAATACTACAAGAAAAAAATGAGTTCAGGAAAAACTGTAGCTAGTTTGAAACCACAAATGACAGGGAATACAGTCTATAAACCCTGTGACTTGTGTTATCAGAAGTCATTCCTTCTTAACCCTAAACAGTAAAATATAACATTGACAAAGGCTAATTAAAAATCAGGCTTGTCATGGAGGAGAGCGCAGCAACATGGGTGCCGAGGGCACAGTGGAGAGGTTCCCGCACAGAGGATCGGTGCCGACCAGAACTCACCAGCCCGAGAGGCTTGTCTGCTCACCTGCCGGGGCGGGCGGGGGCTGGGCGGGCGGGGGCTGGGAGCTGAGGCTCGGGCTTCGGTCGGATCGCAGGGAGAGGACTGGGGTTGGCAGCGTGAACACAGCCTGAAGGAGGTTAGTGCACCACAGCTAGCTGGGAGGGAGTCCAGGAAAAGGTCTGGAGCTGCCAAAAAGACAAAAGACTTTTCCTTCCCTCTTTGTTTCCTGGTGCACGAGGAAAGAGGATTCAGAGCGCCGCTTAAAGGAGCTCCAGAGATGGGCACGAGCGTGGCTAAAAGCGCGGACCCCAGAGACGGGTATGAGACGCTAAGGCTGCTGCTGCCACCACCAAGAAGCCTGTGTGTGAGCACAGGTCACTATCCACACCTCCCTTCCAGGGAGCCTGTGCAGCCTGCCACTGCCAGGGTCCCGGGATCCAGGGACAACTTCTCCGGAAGAACACACAGCGCACCCGGGCTGTGCAACATCATGCCAGCCTCTGCTGCCGCAGGCTCGACCCCACTCCATTCCCCTCCCTCCCCTTGGCCTGAGTGAGCCAGAGCCCCCGAATCAGCTGCTCCTTTAACCCTGTCCTGTCTGAGCAAAGAAGAGACACCCTCAGGAGACCTACATGCAGAGGCGGGTCCAAATCCAAAGCTGAACCACAGGAGCTGTGCGAACAAAGAAGAGAAAGGGAAATCTCTCCCAGCAGCCTCAAAAGCAGCGGATTAAAGCTTCACAATCAACTTGATGTACCCTGCATCTGTGGAATACCTGAATAGACAACGAATCATCCCAAATTGAGGAGGTGGACTTTGGGAGCAAAGATATATATATATTTTTTCCCTTTTTCTCTTTCTGTGAGTGTGTATATATATGTTTCTGTGTGTGATTTTGTCTGTACAGCTTTGCTTTTACCATCTGTCCTAGGGATCTTTCCATTTTTTTTTTTTTACTTAAAATTTTTTTTCCTTAATAATTCTTTTTTATTTTAATAACTTTATTTTATTTTACTTTTGTTTCTTTTTTTCTTTTCTTCTTTCTTCCTTTCTTTCTATTTTTTTCTCCCTTTTATTCTGAGCCATATGGATGAAAGGCTCTTGGTGCTCCAGCCAGGAGTCAGGGCTGGCCTCTGAGGTGGGAGAGCCAAATTCAGGACACTGGTCCACAAGACACCTCCCAGCTCTACATAATATCAAACAGCAAAAATCTCCCAGAGATTTCCGTCTCAAAGCCAAGACACAGCTTCATTCAATGACCAGCAAGCTACAGTGCTGGACAGCCCATGCCAAACAACTAGCAAGACAGGAATACAAACCCATCCATTAGCACAGAGGCTGCCTAAAATCATAATAAGGCCACAGACACCCCAAAACACACCACCAGATGTGGAAATGTCCAACAGAAAGACAAGATCCAGCCTCATCCAGCAGAACACAGGCACTAGTCCCCTCCACCAGGAAGCCTACACAACCCACTGAACAAACCTTAGCCACTGGAGACAGACACCAAAAACAATGGGAACTACGAACCTGTAGCCTGCGAAAAGAAGACCCCAAACACAGTAAGTTAAGCAAAATGAGAAGACAGAAAAGCAGACGAAGGAGCAAGATAAAAACCCACCAGACCTAACAAATGAAGAGTAAATTGGTGGTCTACCTGAAAAAGAATTCAGAATAATGATAGTAAAGATGATCCAGAATCTTGGAAATAGAATAGAGAAAATACAAGAAACGTTTAACAAGGACCCAGAAGAATTAAAGAGCAAACAAACAATGATGAACAATACAATAAATGAAATTAAAAATTCTCCGGCTTCCCTGGTGGTGCAGTGGTTGAGAGTCCACCTGCCGATGCAGGGGGCGTGGGTTCATGCCCCGTTCTGGGAAGATCCCACATGCCGCGGAGTGGCTGGGCCCACGAGCCATGGCTACTGAGCCTGCAGGTCCAGAGCCTGTGCTCCACAATGGGAGAGGCCACAACAGTTAGACACCCGCGTACCACAAAAAAAAATTCTCTGGAAGGAATCAATAGCAGAATAACTGAGGCAGAAAAACAGATAAGTGACCTGGAAGATAAAACAGTGGAAATAACTACTGCAGAGCAGAATAAAGAGAAAAGAATGAAAAGAACTGAGGACAGTCTCAGAGACCTCTGGGACAATATTAAATGCACCAACATTCAAATTAAAGGGGTTCCAGAAGAAGAATAGAAAAAGAAAGGGACTGAGAAAATATTTGAGGTGATTATAGTTGAAAACTTCCCTAACACAGGAAGGGAAATAGTTAATCAAGCCCAGGAAGCACAGAGAGTCCCATACAGGATAAATCCAAGGAGAAACATGCCAAGACACATATTAATCAAACTGTCAAAAATTTAATACAAAGACGACATATTAAAAGCAGCAAGGGAAAAACAACAATAACACACAAGGGAATCCCCATAAGGTTAAGAGCTGATCTTTCAGCAGAAACTCTGCAAGCCAGAAGGGAGTGGCAGGACATATTTAAAATGATGAAAGAGAAAAACCTACAACCAAGATTACTCTACCCAGCATGGATCTCATTCAGATTTGATGGAGAAATTAAAACCTTTACAGACAAGAAAAGCTGAGAGAAGTCAGGACCACCAAACCAGCTTTACAACAAATGCTAAAGGAACTTGTCTAGGCAGGAAACACAAGAGAAGGAAAAAACCTACAATAACAAACCCAAAACAATTAAGAAAATGGTAATAGGGACATACATATTGATAATTAACTTAAATGTAAATGGATTAAATGCTCCAACCAAAAGACATAGACTGGCTGAATGGATATGCAAACAAGAGCCATATATATGCAGTCTACAAGAGACCCACTTCAGTCCTAGGACACATACAGACTGAAAGTGAGGGGATGGAAAAAGATATTCCATGCAAATGGAAATCAAAAGAAAGCTGGAGTAGCAATTCTCATATCACACACAATAGACTTTAAAATAAAGACTATTACAAGAGACAAAGAAGGGCACTACATATGATCAAGGGATGGATCCAAGAAGAAATTATAACAATTGTAAATATTTATGCACCCAACATAGGAGCACCTCAATACATAAGGCAAATACTAACAGTCATAAACGGGGAATTCGACATTAACACAATCATAGTAGGGGACATTAACACCCCAATTTCACCAATGGACAGATCATCCAAAATAAAAATAAATAAGCAAAGACAAGCTTTAAATGATACATTAAACAAGATGGACTTAATTGATATTTATAGGACATTCCATCCCAAAACAACAGAATACACATTCTTCTCAATTGCTCATGGAACATTCTCCAGGATAGGTCATATGTTGGGTCACAAATCAAGCCTTGGTAAATTTATGAAAATTGAAATTGTATCAAGTATCTTTTCCGACCACAATGCTATGAGACTACATATCAATTACAGGAACAAATCTGTAAAAAATACAAGCATGTGGAGGCTAAACAATACACTACTTTATAACCAAGAGATCACTGAAAAAATCAAAGAGGAAACCAAAAAATACCTAGAAACAAATGACAATGAAAACACGAGGACCCAAAACCTATGGGAGGCAGCAAAAGCAGTTCTAAGAGGGAAGTTTATAGCAATACAATCCTACCTTAAGAAACAAGAAACATCTCAAATAAACAACCTAACCTTACACCTAAAGCAATTAGAGAAAGAAGAACAAAAAAACCCAAAGTTAGCAGAAGGAAAGAAATCATAAAGATCAGATCAGAAATAAATGAAAAAGAAATGAAGGAAGCAATAGCAAAGATCAATAAATCTAAAAGCTGGTTCTTTGAGAAGATAAACAAAATTGATAAACCATTAGCCAGACCCATCAATAAAAAAAGGGAGAAGACTCAAATCAACAGAATTAGAAATGAAAAAGAAGTAAGAACTGACACTGCAGAAATACAAAGGATCATGAGAGATTACCACAAGCAACTCTATGCCAATAAAATGGACAACCTGGAAGAAATGGACAAATTCTTAGAAAAGCACAACCTTCCGAGACTGAACCAGGAAGAAATAGAAAATAGGAACAGACCAATCGCAAGCACTGAAATTGAAACTGTGATTAAATATCTTCCAACAGGGCTTCCCTGGTGGCGTAGTGGTTGAGAGTCTGCCTGCTGATGCAGGGGACATGGGTTTGTGCCTCGGTCCTGGAAGATCCCACATGCCACAGAGCAGCTGGGCCCGTAAGCCATGGCCACTAAGCCTGCGCGTCCAGAGCCTGTGCTCTGCAACCGGAGATGCTACAACAGTGAGAGGCCCACGTACCACAAAAAAAAAAAAAAAAAATCTTTCAACAAACAGAAGTCCAGGACCAGATAGCTTCACAGGCAAATTCTATCAAACATTTAGAGAAGAGCTGACACCTATCCTTCTCAAACTCTTCCAAAATATAGCAGAGGGAGGAACACTCTGACACTCATTCTACAAGGCCACCATCACCCTGATAGCAAAACCAGACAAAGATGTCACAGAGAAAGAAAACTACAAGCTACTATCACCAATGAACATAGATGCAAAAATCCTCAACAAAATACTAGCAAACAGAATCCAACAGCACGTTAAAAGGATCATACACCATGATTGAGTGGGGTTTATCCCAGGAATGCAAGGATTCTTCAATATACGCAAATGAATCAATGTGATGCACCATATTAACAAATTGAAGGAGAAAAACCGTATGATCAACTCAATCGATGCAGAGAAAGCTTTTGAAAAAATTCAACACCCATTTATGATACAAACCCTGCAGAAAGTAGGCATAGAGGGAACTTTCCTCAACATAATAAAGGCCATATATGACAAACCCACAGCCAACATTGTCCTCAATGGTGAAAAACTGAAAACATTTCCACTAAGATCAGGAAAAAGACAAGGTTGCCCACTCTCACCACTATTATTCAACACAGTTTTGCAAGTTTTAGCCACAGCAAACATAGAAGAAAAATAAATAAATGGAATCCAAATCGGAAAAGAAGAATTAAAATTGTCACTGTTTGCAGATGACATGATACTACACATAGAGAATCCTAAAGATGCTACCAGAAAATGACTAGAGCTAATCAATGAATTTGGTAAAGTAGTAGGATACAAAATTAATGCACAGAAATTCTAGCATTCCTATACACTAATGATGAAAAATCAGAAAGTGAAATTAAGAAAACACTCCCATTTACCATTGTAACAAAAGATAAAATACCTAGGAATAAACCTACCTAAGGAGACAAAAGACCTGTATGCAGAAAATTATGACACCGATGAAAGAATTTAAAGATGATACAAATAGATGGAGAGATATACCATGTTCTTGGATTGGAAGAATCAACATTGTGAAAATGACTCTACTACCCAAAGCAAACTACAGATTCAATGCAATCTCTATCCAACTACCACTGGCATTTTTCACAGAACTAGAACAAAACATTTCACAATTTGTATGGAAACACAAAAGACTCTGAATAGCCAAAGCAATCTTCAGAAAGAAAAATGGAGCTGGAGGAATCAGGCTCCCTGACTTCAGACTATACTACAAAGCTACAGTAATCAAGACAGTATGCTACTGGCACAATAACAGAAATATAGATTAATGGAACAGGATAGAAAGCCTAGAGATAAACCCACACACATATGGTCACCTTCTCTTTGATAAAGAAGGTAAGAATACACAGTGGAGAAAAGACAGCTTCTTCAATAAGTGGTGCTGGGAAAACTGGGCAGCTACATGTAAAAGTATGAAATTAGAACTTTCCCTAACACCATACACAAAAGTAAGCTGAAAATGGATTAAAGACCTAAATATAAGGCCAGAAACTATCAAACTCTTAGAGGAAAACATAGGCAGAACACTCTATGGCATAAATCACAGTAAGGGCCTTTTTGAACCACCTCCTAGAGGAATGGAAATAAAAACAAAAATAAACAAATGGGACCTAATGAAACTTAAAAGCTTTTGCACAGCAAAGGAAACCATGAACACAATGGAAAGATAACCCTCAGAATGTGAGAAAATATTTGCAAATGAAGCAACTGACAGAGGATTAATCTCCAAAATTCACAAGCAGCTCATGCAGCTCAATATCAAAAAAATAAACAATGCAATCCAAAAATGGGCAGAAGACTTAAATAGACATTTTTTCAAAGATTATATACAGATTGCCAATAAACACATGAAAGAATGCTCAACATCATTAATCATTAGAGAAATGGAAATCAAAACTACAACGAGATATCATCTCACACTGGTCAGAATGGCCATCGTCAAAAAATCTACAAACAATAAATGCTGGAGAGGGTGTGGAGGAAAGGGGACCCTCTTGCACTGTTGGTGGGAATGTAAATTGATACAGCCACTATGGAGAACAGTATGGAGGTTCCTTAAAATACTAAAAATAGGGCTTCTCTGGTGGTGCAGTGGTTGAGAGTCCGCCTGCCGATTCAGGGGACACGGGTTCATGCCCCGGTCCGGGAGGATCCCACATGCTACAGAGTGGCTGGGCCCGTGAGCCATGGCCGCTGAGCCTGCGTGTCCAGAGCCTGTGCTCCGCAACGGAGAGGCTACAACAGTGAGAAGCCCGTGTACTGAAAAAAAAAAAAAAAACTAAACTAAAAATAGAACTACCATATGACCCAGCAATCCCACTACTGGGCATATACCCTGAGACAACCATAATTCAAAAAGCGTCATGTACCACAATGTTCATTGCAGCTCTATTCACAATAGCCAGTATATGGAAGCAACCTAAGTGTCCATCAACAGATGAGTGGATAAAGAGGATGTGGCACCTATATACAATGGAATATTACTCAGCCATAAAGGAAACAAAACTGAGTTATTTGTAGTGAGATGGATGGACCTAGAGTCTGTCATACAGAGTGAAGTAAGTCAGAAAAACAAATACCGTATTCTAACATATATATGGAATCTAAGGAAAAAAAAAAAGGTCATGAAGAACCTAAGGGCAAGACGGGAATACAGACACAGACCTACTAGAGAATGGACTTGAGGATATGGGGAGGGGGAAGGGTAAGCTGTGACAAAGTGAGAGAGTGGCATAGATATATATACACTACCAAACATAAAATAGATAGCTAGTGGGAAGCAGCCACAAAGCACAGGGAGATCAGCTCGGTGCTTTCTGACCACCTAGAGGGGTGGGATAGGGAGGGTGGGAGGGAGGGAGACCCAAGAGGGAAGAGATATGGGAACATATGTATATGTATAACTGATTCACTTTGTTATAAAGCAGAAACTAACACATCATTGTAAAGCAATTATACTCCAATAAAGATGTTAAAAAAATAAATAAAAATCAGGCTTTTGGTAAATATATTAAGGTTCTATCTATTATCCTTATTGATAAAACCTCT
This sequence comes from Monodon monoceros, assembly GCF_005190385.1. Taxonomy (NCBI): domain Eukaryota; kingdom Metazoa; phylum Chordata; class Mammalia; order Artiodactyla; family Monodontidae; genus Monodon; species Monodon monoceros. The sequence goes on along the minus strand of NW_021703774.1, from coordinate 6,943,246 downwards.
GATTAAGATTTCTCAGACTATCAGAACACTTTAAAGTGGGTAAGCAATATATATTTCAATTAGGCCAGATACCTCAATGAAGAGAATAGATGTAGCCCTCTTACTGAAGCCTGACATACACATACATGCAAATTGACAGATAGAGGCATGAGGAATAAGAATATAGATACAGCAAGCATGAGGATTTGTGTGCTAAAAGGAATATATGGCTATTATTCCTATAGCCATATGGCTATTAGTCTATGGTGATGACAGGAAGCAAACAATTAAGAAATAATATTTCAGAAGTAGTACTGTAAAATTTTATAATGAGTTATATTACCAAAATACCCACAATTCTAGACCAAAAGATATTGTGACTCTCTGAGCAGTAAATCTACTTTGGGAGCTTGTATTGCTCATGGTAGGAAGTTCACTGAGAATGATGCTCATGGCATCAACAAGGACATATTCACTGACGCCTACTTCAGAAGTGGCCACAAGATCATGAAAAGCTATCACACCTCCCACCAGCTGTGTGGAGATCAGGCAGCTGGTGATCACAGGTAAAAATGGACAAGGGAATACGATCAGGGACTCGTGTTTTGATCATCTTTTCTTCAACCTTTTGATGAAGAAGGCATTTCCAATCTAGGGTCATCGAATGACCTAATAAGACACAGGACACTGGGCAGTTTAGATTATCAGCAGACTGGAGGACACTATGCATGCAGGGTCACATGGAGTTTGCATTTCGAAACAGAGTGAGTGAGCAGGGGCTGTGGGGGTAGGTTTTTGCAGTAACAAGAGGGTGAACTGATTCCTGGTTCCTACAGGAGGATGTGCATGCCTGGTTTGAATGACTTTGTGGGCTGGTAGGGAACTGAAGGTTGCTATGCGGAAATAGTCAGCCACTGTACCTGGAGGGTTATTCGGCTAGAGGATCTCATTCTCGGGAGTAGACTTGGGGAGGGAACTTGTATTTAGGCCATGTGAGGCCCTCCAAGCTCTTGATGTCATGGAAGCACATAATATTGAATTAATTTCAGACTTTGCACCACGCTAATCAAGGGGCATTCTATACACAACTCCTCCATGATGCCCTTCCATCCCGAGAAAGAACTGATCTACTGTAGAAAGTTTGCATTTTCTAGAATGTTTAAATAAATGAAATAATACAATACATTCTCCTTTTTATCTGGCTTTTTCACTCAGAAAAATTATGAATTCAACCTAATTATTTTGAAATTCATGGGTGATTTATATAGTAGGTGTTTGCTTAAATCTAAGAAACTGACAAAGTGATTTTCAATGTTTGCTACATTTTCCACTCTGACGCAGAGTGCATTAAGACTTCTATTACACCACATCCTTGCCAACTTTTGGTATGGTGAGTCATTTTACTATTTGACATTTTAATAGTCTAATGATAGCTAATTGTGGTTTTAATTTGCTATTCCCTAATGATTAAGGATTTTTTCTCTTCATTGTAAATCGTGTTTTCCTGCACCTTTGCATGCCTAGTGAATATGATTAGACACCAGGCACTGTGCATTTTACCTTCTTGGGTGATGGCTAATTTTTTATGCCATCAAATATTCTTGAGCTTTGTCTGGGATGTCATTAAATCTTGAAAATGGTTTGCTCCTTTCCCATCTCACTTTAATAGTGTGTTAGGCAAGCACAGAAGAGCATTTAGTCTAGTGTTCATTCCCTTCCACTACTGAGGTTAGACCTTCCAGATACTCTACCTGATGCCCCATGAATTATGAGATTTTCCAATATGACTAGTGACAGCAGGCAGTATTTCCAGCACTTTGTGAGCCCTAGATGTTGATTTCTACTATCGGCTCGGTGGTTCTTTCCACGTCCTTGGGTAGTTTCCTCCCATGCAGGCACTGATCAGTACTCAGGTGAATTCTTGGGAGGACTCCCTGAATATGTCTGAGGCTCTTTTTCTGTGAAGCAATCTTCTATCTGATATTCTCTCCTGCAAATTCTGGTCACCATAGCCTGTCTGGATTCCAATCTGTATCTCTTCAAGTACGGGAGGCTTTCTGGCTCTGCCTGGGTTCCTGCTGCCTGAGACTTGAGCCACAGCCTGGAAATGTCTCCAGGAAGTAAACTGGGGAAATGATAGGATTTACTTTGTTAGTTTCGCATTTCTCCTATTTACCGTCCTGCATTGTTTGATGTCCAATGTCTTGAGAGCCATTGTTTCATATATGTTGCCTGCTGGTTTTAGTTGTTGAGACAGGACAGTAAATCTTACCCTGTTACTGCATTTTGGCCAGAGGTAGATGTCATGGTTGTTTTTTAATTACAGCATAAATTAGTCTTACCTGACTACTGTAGAAAAGGTTATAGTGTGCTCAAAATATCAGCGTGCTCAAAAATTAGATGTAGGACAAATAAAAAATTCCACATATAACTTATAAATAAGTTCTTAATATGTGTGTGTGTGTGTGTGTGTGTGTATGTTTTATATGACAAAAGAACAAGAGTAATAAAATCAACATAGCTAAGGTTCTATGCAGGACAGAAAGACCAATTAGATGCTTACACAATTCTTACATGAAATGGAGAAGTTAAATACATGTGGCTATCACTAAGCTTTCGCTTTAATTTCACACCACTGCAGCCAGGATCAAGAAGCCAGGACAGTGTCTCCCAGAGTTTAGGAAACAGTTTCTACCTCTTTTAAGAGTGCTGCCACAGCCACTGTTCTCTTGGAACATAAGACTGGTAATTAGACTTTAAGACATAGCACCCAGCTTCTCATAACATTCATTTCTGTCCATAATACTCCACAAGTATGGATCTGCCTCACTTCCAACTTATAAATGTGATACCTAATTTACATTCAGAACTCTAGCTTTAAGGGTGTCTGAAAAATGCAATATTTAGCTTTACAACTTTAGAGATACAAGGCACAAGAAAGGTTATGAGTGTCGATCAACACAACCACCAAACTCCATCACTCTGGCTATTCAAATTCCATTCATAGCTTTCTATGCATAATAAATGTCCGTCTGTACCAGAAGACAGAGCCAAAGAGGATAAACAGCACACCATCAGTCAGGGTACCCATTTCAAAGTGACATGCACCCTCTGCTTATTTAGTCAAGATTCTGCTTTGCTTTTCTGTAAATAGAAAACCAATTCAGAAGCCAGTTATCAAAAATGTACTATATAAAGTAATAAGGCAAAAGAAGAGCAAAGCTTACATCCACAATAAGGGAAAGAAGAAAATATTCATAGTCATTAGGGAAATGTAACTACAGATCTACACAGGGAAAAGTCATAGGGAATGTAACTACAGATCTAAATATATATGTATTTGAAGGGAAAGAGAATATACTTAGTTACTAAAGCCTCCATTTCAGTTCACAAGGCTATGGTTGATATTTATAATCTCACCATATATTTCATGTTGCCTTTTCCTTTAGTCAGAATCACTGTATTTGACATATTTTTTACTCAGTACTTTAAGCCATTAGTGTTTGTGCTTTTACTATTATCACAGTTTATGAAGGAGCTGACCAATGAACCTGAGGAGCCCATGTTTTCAAAACACACCCCTCTCTACCTCTTTCTTTTTGACAATCAGGATAAGCATATCACACAGTATGATAAACATCTTCTTTTCTTGTTGATTCAATGGCACTGGAATCCAAAGTGGCACAGTCACTGTATGAAAACAGTGTTTTTGTTTCTTGGGTGAATTATACCTTTAAACCAGAAGAGCAGAAACTTCTGGTGACGGAAAACAAAAATTTGTTAGTGGATCATAAGGAAAGACCACTTACAAATCTTGAACACCAGAACAATATGTTGTGGCCATGGCAGAAATAGTACCAAATATTGCCAAGGGAAGAGATATTCGTACCCAGCATAATTGCTTATTCCAGTATCTACAAGTAGATGTTTGGCTAGACCACATTTTGGGGGACAATATACTTATAGCTTGTAGTGATGCCTTTACTAAATCTTCAAAAGGTCACTTCGAATTTATATGAAAAGCTTTTCTGAGAAAACTGCGATAAGACAAACTCTCTAGACCTGAGCCACTTCATCATATTCATTTTGCTTTGTTGTTATTATAAAATGAATTGTTTTTCAAAAACAATGTTATGCATGATATCATAATAGTGAATTAGACATTCAGTAAATCCACAAATGATAGTGCTTATAGAAGCACTGGGTTCAGAGAGGACATCCATATCCCGCATAATTTTTATTCAAGTGAAAAGAAAGAGTTGTTTATTTATAAAAGAAGGGCATCGAACAATGAAACTTCCACTGGGTGATTTCCCAATCCTCCAGAGAAATGGTGTAGTAACAGGTAATAACAGTGGTGTGTGAACCTGTGAGACTGTGTCCGGTCCATGGCAGTGATCACTTTAGACTCAGTGGGTTGAAGTCCATGCTGTTTGACCCAGGAATGATCTTCATCCCAGCTGCCTTGTGAGGTTATTGATCTGATTTTATGGTAATCAGTTAAAGAAGCTGCCCAAGATGAGTAAACTTGTCCCTCGGATTACTGAGAGTTTCTTCTGCAGTAAATACTCTTTTGTGAGCATTTACACAAGAAACAAATATATTCTCATTTCACTTGATCCTGATTCTAAAATTTCTTTACATATAATCCCCAGACCCTTTTATGAGGAACCCACCAACCGTTATTTTTAATTGTCCTTACCTTCTTTCCATGTGGTTAGTCATTGCCCATAAATCACTGAAGATCTGTACCTCTGGCACTTCCTTCTTTAGAAAAAGTATCCTTCAAGATACACTGTACAATGTCTGTCCACTTGAGGGGTTAATCTTCTCCACCAGCCTTCAGGTCTATGCTAAGTGTGTAGGTGAAATGGAATGCATTTCATTTCTAGCAGCATCCAGTCAATGAGCCAAAACAAATTTCTAGCAACATCCAGCCAATGAGCCAAAACAAACTAACTCAGGCTTATATGTGATTTCCTGAGTTGACTGCCCATTATGATCTCTCTAAGCATCCACAGATGTGTACAAAATACTAGTGGCTTTCGGACATAGAGTCAGACTTTCCTCATTCATGCATTTCTACATGTTAAAGGGGTCCTTATACACAAGTATAGGAGTCTGAGGGTATTTCACGCAAGAAGGGTGTACTGAAGAAGAACAGACAATTTATGGTGTTATTGCAGGTGTTCACAGCATGGCAAAGGCAACAGAGGGAGAAGCCTGAGAATTAGCTGTGTTCCATAAACTAGAGTTCTGTGATGTGCTTCTCTGACTGGGGATTTCTGCAGACTCCTCCTAGAATCCTGATCCAACAAAGAAACAGCAGTCATCCTCTGGATCTGCTGGATGAGCAGCGGTATCTACAACAACATGAACAATGCCAGGACTGCAGCTAAACTATCTCTTATTCTGTATTACTTAGTTCATGGGTTAGAGCCAAATGTTCAGCCAAATATTCCTTATGAGCTCCAAAATCTAAATAGATTCAGTAAGCATCTATTAGCTTGTTTTCCTTTAGCTAAGGAAACCAGGTGTTGTAGTAGATAAACCCAAAATCTCATTGAGAAAAAAAAGCCAGAATTAGAAAATAAACAAAAAATGTTAATAAATCACAGGTTATATGTTTGTTTGCATACACAAAGGCATCCAAAACAACTATATTAATAATTAATTAATCATTATTAGAACAGCCAAGATATTAATAGGATGGCTGGATATACATTCTAGTTTAAAATAGAAGTGATGAATAGTTTTTATTTCCTGATTCCAAAATTTATATGGAAATGCAATGGTCCAACCATAGTCAAAACTTTACTGAAGAAAAACAAAAAAAGTAAGAGTTATTGCAGGTATTGACAACGTGGCAAATGAAACAGAGGGGCAAACCTGAGAATTAGACCCACACATACACTGAAGCTTGATATGGACATTGCAGCCTAGCAGACAGTGTGGGAAGGACAGAATTTTTAATAATCAGTGCTAGGAAATCTGGCAATCCACTTAAGAAAAAGAAATGAAATTGGACCTCTACATCACACGATTATAAGGGAATCAATGCCAGGGTAGACTGAAGTCCTAAATGTGAAAGTCAACCATGTAAAACCTTTAAAAGATAATATAAGAGATTATCTTCATGACCTTGAGGAAGAGGGTGATTTCTAAGACAAAATATGGAAGAAATAACACAAGGTAGACACTGGCATATTGTATATACATTAAAATTAGAAACTCTTATAAGCTATGAAAAAAATAAGCTGAAGAATGATGGCTATACAAAACATATAAAGAACCTTACATATAACATAAGATAAAAAAGGCAAGTGAATAAACAGAAACTTTTCAAAAGATGAACTCCAAATGGCTAATAAATGCATGAATATGCACTCAGTTCTTTAATAACAAGGCAAAAGCAAATCAAAGCTACAGTGTGATGCTGCTGCATCATGGATTGCTTGGCTAACATGAAAGTCTGACAATATCAGTGTTGGTAAGGATGGGGATCTATGAGAACTTTCATACACTGCTGGCCACAAATCAGACAAAAGTTCTGAAGAACACATTGACAATTTCTCTAAAGTTTACCACATGCATATTCTACAACTTAGCAATTCTACTTCTAGCTGTGGACCTTAGAAAAAGGAGTGCACATCTAATCCAGAAAACATGCATAGGAATATTCATAGCATCATCATTTACAGCTGCCAGAAACTGAAAACAACCCAAATGTTCATCAACATTAGAATAAATGAATAAATTGTGGTATAATCACAACAGAATATACAGAGCAATAAAAATTGATGAACCACAGCTATAGGCCTTTGGAAAGAATCAGACACACAAAGAAAGGCAAAAAAAAAAAACCCATAAAGCAAACAAGCAGCAAAAATGTATACAAGGCAGAATAAAAGGCTAATAGATGTTGACAGGTAAACATACATCTTATGAAATTCTAAGGAATTTTTTCCTTCATAACTCTTTTCAGGATATTGAACATAAAGGACTATATCATTATAATCTGAGGAAGACAGGTTTTAAAGAGACTGTTATCCATAGTGAAATCTAATGAGGTGGTTTATTTCTGCTATATCTAACAGTTACAGCAATGATGGTACAAAACGTTTTGTCAAGCCAAGTGTATAAGAAATTTTTATTGAGCTTGTAAGGAAAAGTGGAGAAAATGAAGCTAGGCTATCATGTCACAGTGAGAGGATGCTTACTTTTACTATTTTTGCTAAGGAGGCAATGATTGAAAGCAAATGTTTTCACAATTTCATTTTCATAATTTACTTTTTCTCTCAAAACTGAAGAGGCTTATACTCATAGATATTTCTAAGCTAAGCAAACTACTAAATGAATAATGTTTTGTGGTGTTATTACAAACGCTAATATAAAGTCTTTCCTCAGCCCAGTTTCAGGAGAATAAGGTCGCACAAAGCTTCTGCTGAACAGACAGAAGTAGCTATGATTTTTAACTCATGAACCCACTTTCTATGGCCATGGTGAATGAACAAAAGTTTTAAAACACTGATGAAATAGCAACAAATCATTTTGCTCCCAAGGAACACCTGAAGACCTATTGCAGACAGGTTTCCTAACACTGAGGAGAGCAGACTGTCTGAGAAAGCCCTCTTCCTATGACCCCGGCATCACGGGTCTAAGACTGAAGATGGCCTTAGGCATCTCTCAGCCCCATCAGCAGGCTAGTAAGCACAGAGTAACATGAATTGTCATCTGAGCCTGGGAAGAAGACCAATCAGTCCTAAAGAGAGACCCTACCAAGGCTCAAGAGCACAAGAAAACCCATGGGTTATTGTGGTTGAGGAAACTTGAGTAAAACTCTCCAGTACACCAGCCCTTACCCTTAGCATTAGGTAAGTTCAGAGGAATTTGAAGCTATTGGTCTTGAAGGTAACCGTAAAAATAAAGCCCAACCCAACTTAAGCCCTAACAAAATTCACCTGGTACTCACGCTCAAGAATAGCTGAAGGGACATGACCATCTCCAGGTGTAACTAATATTTATCTCAGACCCAAGGGTCTTACTCATCATTAACCACCAGGGAAATAGGAATTAAAACTACAATACAACTCTAATAAATGGCCAGTAATACCGCAAATATTAAAAGATTGAGAATGATAACAACAATGATGTAAGACAAACAACTTTGTCAGAGATAGCTGGTAGGAGTGTAAATTGAGATAATCAGTTTGGAAAGGTATTTGGAAGTATCTACTAAATCTGAACTTAGCAATTATATGCCCAAAAGAATTGTACACATATTTATACCAAAAGACATGTATGAGAATGTTCATAGCAGTACTATTAATAAAAATGTAAACTGGAAACAACAAATACATCTTTCTACAGTATGATAGATAAATGTATTATCATCATACACACCAATAAAAATTAATGAATTACAGCTATTTGCATCAAGGATGAGTTTCACAAACATAATATTATTTTAAAGAAGCCAACACAAAAGTATAAGCAGTAAAATTCCACTCATCAATATCAATCATGATAAAATTATTTCATGGTGATGGAAATCAAGCCAGTGCTTTCTCCTGGGTGGAGATTATTGGCTGTGATGGGACGTTACAGTTTCTAGGTTGCTGTTAATAGTCTGTATCTTATTTTCTGTTTTAGTTACATAGGTTTATTAAACTTTTGACAATTCATCCATCTGTATTATTATGAAGATTTTATAAATAAACAACGTACTTAATTCATAAAAAAATCCATCCTTTGCCCTTGAAAGAAAACAGAATAAATAAAGAAACTGAAAATAAGCAGGTATAGGAAGATCAGGCTTTAAGAGTCTGGGCAATGGGAGCCACCTGCTCTGGTGACCAGGAGTACTTCATAATTGACATCGTTTATAAGTGTCTGCTTCTCATGATATTTGAAAGAAGACTGAATTTTAACCAGTGTATTATTGTCAAATCTCTACAAACAATGCACTCCACTACTGCCTGTACTCAAAACAGACTATTCTCATGTTCAACCCCCTTGATATACCATCACTTTGAACAAACAGCCAGAAGAAATCACAATTTCAAAATCAGACAAAATGTTATTCTAAGCAATGAATTAATAATATATATTGAGAAGTTTTTGTGTTGCTTAAAAGAACAACTCATCAAAGTCTGTAATGATCATGAAAATATACATACTTTGAAATGCATAAATCAAAATACATAATGGAAAACCACATTAATTAAATCCACCAACATCTCTTGAAGGCTTACTTTGTTTCAGTCTCTCTTCTAGATGCTTCAAAGACACTGGTCAATAAAAGGTAAAATTCTCTGTGCTTGTGCGGCTTTTATTTCAGTGGACAGAACCAAAAAGCAAACCAATTCAGCAACAATTGCACTGAGAAATTTTCAAAAGTCATTTTCAAAAGCTGATAGATCAATGAGCCAGACCAAAACAAAAATATAGAAGACCTGAATTGCGCAATTAACAACCTTAGACTGCGTGTTAAATTGCATACAATAAAACCAGAGATGCGGGCTTCCCTGGTGGCGCAGTGGTTGAGAGTCCACCTGCTGATGCAGGGGACACGGATTCGTGCCCCGGTCCGAGAAGATCCCACATGCCGCGGAGCGGCTGGGCCCGTGAGCCATGGCCGCTGAGCCTGCGCGTCCGGAGCCTGTGCTCCGCAACGGGAGAGGCCACAACAGTGAGAGGCCCGCGTACCGCAAAAAAAACAAAAACAAACAAACAAACAAAAAACAGAGATGCATTCTTTCATAGTAAGTAGTATACATGAAAAGTTTACAACAAAGTCATTATTATACCATGGAAGTCACAATTATCAACCTTCTACCAAAAAAAAAAATCATGTTCACACAAGCAATATTCTTTTACTTCCCTGCAATAAATTCAGTACATGTAGAAATCAAGGATATAAGCGTAGGGATATAAATCAGTATGTCTGAAAATAAAATAACTTTTAGACTAAAGATAAAAGCTTGGTTTCCCACTCCACTCTCTGGAAGGTAAGCTACAGAGGGTGGCTGTGGTATGTCCAGTGAAGGTCTTACCTTTATTGCTGGGAGTGATGTCTCAGCTCCCCCACTCTTCCCTCTGCCCTTCCGAGGCTGCTATCCTGCACGCTGGGAAGGCCCCGGAAGCTTATGGGCACGTCTCTTGTTGGCTTCCCCGCCCTTGCCTTTAACCAGCCATGCTGATGTCCCGCATTCAGAAAGATCTCTTGCACCTGGGGCATCTCTCGCAGGTCTTCCCTTCCTCCACCTCCTGCAGGTGGTGAAAATCTATGGGAAACTGTGAGCGCTGTCTGGAGCTGTCACTTGGCCTCCTCACAGCTGCAGCCAACAAGCCAGGCCAGGGACAGTGAAAGCTTCGTTAACAATGTGTCTCATTTGCCCACATCTCTCAGAAGAGCAGATTTCTTTTGAACCTGCCACTTTGCCAGTATTAAAAGAAACTGAGGGTATTTTTCCCCTTAACAATGGCTATTTCTGGAAGTTTATTTACATTTCTTTGCATCCTCGGCTCTCTGATGGATTTTTAAAAATACTACGATTGTATGACTCATTTGGCTTTTTCTCATATTTTAAGGAGGAACAATGGCCTACTGATACTTTCTAACACCCTGAACACCAGCATTCAATTTTTTTTTTTTTTTTTTGCGGTACACGGGCCTCTCACTGTTGTGGCCTCTCCCGTTGCGGAGCACAGGCTCCGAACGCGCAGGCTCAGCGGCCATGGCACACGGGCCCAGCCGTTCCGCGGCATGTGGGATCTTCCCGGACCGGGGCACGAACCCGTGTCCCCTGCATCGGCAGGCAGACTCTCAACCACTGCACCACCAGGGAAGCTCCAGCATTCTATTTTGATTTTAAACTAATAACTACAAAATGCATGACTACACAACTACACAATAATAACTGTATTGCAAATGGAGAATACTATCTAAATTCTGAAACCAGTCACTGTCTTTAATTGTTTCAGCTTGGAAGTATTTTCACACCTGGGTTCCACTTACAGATTGCATCCAGTTATTTCCACCACACTGTTCTATCCACTCATCTGTTACATTCAGCCAAGGACGAATTCCACAGGGTGTCAGTCTTCTTGTGTGCCTCCCCGCTTTATGGCTGTGGTTACACTCCTGACTCAACAAGGCGGCCTCTATTCTCCTGCCGATCCTTTCCCCATATCCTCATCTCTGTTTTATGTAAACTCATTGTCCTTTACATTTCACCTCATTCTAGAATATTTTTTGCTTCTTGCCTCTTAAATTACCTTGGACATACCTCTCCTTACTAAGTAAACATGACCCTTGCAGTTTTTGAAGTAAAGATTGCTTATTGTGCTATTTTCTATGAGAATAGTTGCTGATGGTCCTGTATCACCATTTTTCTTCCTCAAAATTATTTCCTTCCCACACATGACATTTTCATTTTTAGCAAAACAGCCCCCTTGGAGCTGATACCTCCCAGGTATGTACATCTCCACGTTCTTCTGGTACCAGTTCATGCTCATCACCTGTATTACAGCTGTGACGTGAGCAACTTCAGTAAATCTGTGGACTTTTTCCAATAGGGATCACACCCTGGCCCCCTGATTCCTCTAACCCAGTGATTTTCACCTCCACTCCATTAACCCCATTTCATAACTATAACCTGCATTTTATCATAATCCATAACAGCTCTACCTCTAAATTAATTACACATTGTGTTTCTGACAACAGTCATTCTAGCTCTAGCTCCCACATTTACTTACCCCCATGAGTCCTTTACCTTCCCCTTATGTCCCTATTCATTCTCGGTTACTTCTTTTCTGTGTTAATTCTCCTACCTTATGTCCTAGGGAGGCCATGGAATAAGATTTTAATCTTTCTCACGACTCCTCCTATTCAACTCTTCTACATTCTTTACTTTAAATTGCCTTATGTTTCCTCTTTTGAAAAATCTTGACTTGAATTAGACACATATTCCATATTTCAATCACCTTCCAGAAACTGATACTAAATGTCACACAGTAGAAAGTTGTTTATAAATGTTGTTTTTTTATTACAAAATTTGCTCTTGACCCTAGTAGTAGTTTTGAATTCAATATATTCATGATGACTTGATTCATAGTTCAAAATACAGTTATTATAATGATAGATCATAGTGTTTGGTAGAGTAACATAAAATGTATATCTTCAACTGCAAAGTTTTATTTTACCAAATTTTTCAATGTCTATTTACTGTACAGTAATTGTATTCAATACAGTGGATATATCAAGAAATATCGCATTAAACTATTTTTGGCCTTGCCATCAGGTGTCACATTTAAATGAAATGTTTTCTAGGCATTATTTTTATCTTGAGCTTATGTTTTTCACTTCCAGGAGGAAGTATTTATAAAGATTGGACAGGTTTATTCTTGAAATAATGAAGAGCAAAACACTCTCAAGTTTGCTATATAAATAGCAAACAAGAATAGTAAAAGAACTAAAAATCACTGAGTTTTAACTTTTAGAGATTATTTTTAAAAACCTAATTTGGAAACAACAGCACTATTGTTTACTATAGTACATTGGAAGTCAAACATTGTCAACAGGCTAAATTTGGTACCACTTCATTAAATAAATGATAGTTCTTGATCTGCATATTTGAATTGCTTACATTTTTATATTTGACTTAAGTTGTAAATTACAGAAAATACGTGAATTAAGAAATGTTCATGCAATCTGAAATGATAAACCCTGACCGTAGCTAGATTTATGGGACTTATAAAGAGTTGCTATGTTAGAACTTGTGGCTGTGCCCAGTATACCTGTCCTTGAAGGACAGTATACCTGTCCTTCAATTAAGCACTGGAAAGAAGGTTAAAGGTTGATAAGCAAACCCTTTCAGAATCTAACGGCAGTTGGATATGGTAATAAGTGAGAAAGACAATTGTGCTTCTAGGACATTATTTTTCACATGTCTAATTATTTTAGTTTTCAATGATCTAGGGCCACAGTCCAGGGAGTGTGTTGCACATTTAGTGCTGTCCATAATTTTAGGATGCTTGATGATCATTAAAGATGCATGTGGGACATGTACAGGAATTCTAGATTTTAAACAAAAAGCTATCAACAGGAATTTGAATTTTACCTTTGGTAGTCACCACCATATCTTTTCACACCACGACATTTTCCAACCAGTGACTGCTAAAAGCAAATGAATTTGGGCAAAAGAGATTATACACATGTTTTAAAAATAGGATTAAAACTTGTTAGAAGCCAGAGGAACTGAGGGCCAAAGGTTATTAGGGACAATCTGTGTCCCATGGCTTTACCAAGGCACCATTCCCTTTTGAAACTTGGGTTAGAGAATCTATAAGATTTCTTTTAGTTTTCAACATGCTTTTCCCAAATTTTCTAGAAGTAGTAATAATGGCAATCCGGAAAAAAAAAATTTTAAATATGTTCTCTTTGTGTCTACTGGAATAAACAAGCACATCCATTACTGTTTAGTGTAGATATTATTATTATCATTATTTACATTATATCCTTGTGTATGAGGATATTCCTTTCCCTTCTCCATGTCTACTATTGCATAGTTATCTATGGCAGTGTGACAATTATCCTAAAATTTAGCCACTTAAAATAATAAACATTTATTATCTTACAGTTTTTGTGGGTTAAGAATCCAAGGGCAGCTTACTTGGGCTTTCTGCCTAAGGGTGTTGACAAAGTTGCAATCAAGGTTATCACCTGGGACTGGAGTCATCTTAGCTCAATTATGGATGGATCTGCTTCCAAACTTACTCGTGTGGTTGTTGATAGGATTCAGTTCCTCTGGTTTCTTGGCTTGAGGGCCCCTTTGCCTTGCTGGCTATTGGATGGAAGCAGGATGGACTCTGCTCTTTGACAGGTGGACCTGTTGAGAGACAGTACAATGACATAAACCAGGAAGAAGGAATCATGGGGAGTCATCTCTAAAGCTACCTCCTGCAACCACCTTATTCAGATCTATAACATAACTGAGAGTAAAGAAAGCAAAACTCATTAATTTGTTACAATTGCTCAAATAACTGCTTTGGTCATGGAATAAATAGCCAAAATTTATCCAAGTAAAAGTAAAAAATCAGTTAATAACAAACATGTAAAACAGCCAAAAAGTAGAATTTAAGCTTTAAAAAATTTCTCCAAAATGATGCTCTGGGAGTCTCACTGAAATATTCACTATAAACACAGCCTGTGGTCCTACTACTGCCTGAGTTGTCCAAATGACACTTTTAAATGCTGTTGACTATGGCAACATTGTGTCCAAGAAATTTGAATCATTTTTTGAAACACATCCATCAATTCTCTTTAACTCAGGAGTGCATTAAACACTCTTTGCATTCCTTATTGTACCTTACATTTTATAGATGCTAATAAACATTTACTGTAAAAAAAAATACTACCAAGCATTTACTGTGTTTCAGGCATTCAAAGTTGGTGGAATATATGTCTACTAATTTGAAAATTCACAGATTAATCAAAGAGACAAAAAGTATGTGGTTGAAAAAAAGATGCAAAGTATCAAAACAACATGAAAGTAGTCAATATATAATAAATTAAATATCTTTAATAGTGTGAGGTAGGACTTAATCTTGAGATAGAGTAGAGCAGGATTCAAGAAAAATAATAGAGTAAGGTGGGTGGCTGATATTACTTGTTTAATTATTTTTATTATTTTTGAATTGAAATAGAGTTAATTTACAATGTGTTAGTTTCAGGTGTACAGCAAAGTGTTTTAGATATATATATACTTTTTCAGATTATTTTCCATTATAGGTTATTACAAGATATTGAATATAGTCCCCTGTGCTATACAGTAGGTCCTTGTTGTTTGTCTTTTTATATATAGTAGTGTGTATATGTTAATCCCAAACTCTTAATTTATCTCTCCTATCCTCTGCTACCTGTTTAATTATTTACTTTTATCAAGTAAATAAAGACAATTGTCTGACAGGATTTACTTCAATGTTCAACTAAAATAATGTAACTTATTGCTTTAAATATCTAGACAGAGCCAAAAATGTTCAATAAGAAATAACAAGCAAATAAACATACAAATACATACATACATAATACTTTCAAACATAGATACATATACAGACACATGCAAAAATGAATGAACTAATGTGTGATTAATGAAATTAGAGAATTAATGAAAATTTGAAATATTCTCTCCAACTTTATCAGTTTGATAAGCCAAGATTAAAAAAAAAAAACCCCCCTCCAAAAAAAATTCTCTGGATTTTGGCAAGTTTAAAAACAACTCATGGACAAATACTACTTTTTTCTTTACTCATTTCTATTTTTCCTAATTTTTGCAATGCATATACCTCCCTTTGATTTAGAGAAATGTAATATTTTTAAATGCAACAAAAATAAGTAATAAATAAGATAAATGAAAGGAGATAACAATACCTCTTTTCATGAGCTGCTTGAGAGTTTCCCAGGCAATAATATATTGCTCTCATGCTGTAAGTTGAGAAATGCCTTGTGTAATGTATTTTATCACTCCGGATTTTTCTTTCATACGTGTGTGTCATGTGTCTTTTTTACATAGTCTTATACTTGGTCACATTCCACTGCATACATGCAATTTAGCTTAAGTTTACACCATCTTCACTTCCATACGTGAAGATCTATGGTGAAGGCAAAGTTCTTATCACAGATAACTTTCATCCTGTGAAAAAGTTTAAAATATCTGTATATTTATTTCTTCTTATATTTTCAGGCTGTTAGCTATTCACAATGACTCATTATCAGCCAGAAAGGGCAAACTTTAGCTATGATCTACTATCTTCTGATTTCTGAAAGGCTTTGTTTATCCACAAAAGGACTGCCTTTTACTGATTCAGAATGCATATACAGTCTTACTGTGTTTCCTGAAATGTTAACCTCATCAAGGAGGGGTGGATGCTTTTATCTCTATATCAGGATAAAAACTCCTCTTTCCTCCCTTTGGTCCTGCATTTGCCCTTGTTTTTCAAATGCTGTATCTTTTGGTTTTTCTATAGAAAACTCACATATCACAACATTATTTTAATGTTTAAATCTATTATTGAGACAGATGTAAAGCAAAGAATAGATTATATTTCAGAATAACTGTGTCTGCATCCTGATTCCATCATTTACTAGCAACATAAATTTAGATGGGTGTTTGAAAAGTCTTTTTTAATGTCAGCCAAGTTACGATGACCCAAGAATTTGATTATATTGAAGAACTGAGGCAGATAAAATTCTAATCAGAATGTCAAAATAATCTGCAATTTTTCACAACCAAATAAACAGCCACTGTAGTCACTAAGAGCAACCCTACCAATGAGTTAATTAAATATTAATATTTAAGGGGAACAAAACAACTCTATGCAATAATGATATTGTATTAAGAACAAATTTCTGTTCTCTCAAATTATGGTAATTCAACATTATTTGCTATGTATGTACACATTAGCAGTTAAGTGACTTTTAAAATAATTCCTTTGTTATGTATGGACCACTTTTTAGAGTACTAAATCAGAACTTCTAACTATGAGTTAATATTAATTCATGCCAACTAACTTTAGTAACTCTAATAAGCAACAAGCTTTTGCTGTTACATGCAAATTAAAATATGTGAAGTTTTGCATAATTCCCTCATGAAAAACAAACAAAAAGAGGTCTTGCATTTTTGAATTAGCTTTTAACTAAGCACAGAGTTTCCATTAGTCTGCTTATGTGCTATAGAGCATCTGTTGGTAAATGTGGTTTTAAAGAGTTATTAAATTTATGTTTATAAGCTAAAACTCTTTAATGCAATAAATGCATCATACATGAGATTCAAGTTAGTTCCTACTGTTTGGTGAAATAAATAATTTCTTAAATCCTCTGTCATATTTCCTCAAAGTGCACTCCATGGAATGAATACCAGTTTTTTTCCTAAATCCAGACAGGAAGAGAAAATGATTATCTAATTCATTTAATCTGGGAAACACTATGTTTAAAATGATAACATATTTTAAAATGTACCTTACAAGTCTCCAATAAGATCGTGAAATGCACAGCGTTTTCTGAATATATATGATCGTACGACCTTATTTCCAAAGATAATTTTTTTTCTAAAAGAATTTGTATTGTGAATCTAGGGTAGCATTGTCCAGCAGACATTTCTACAGTGATGGAAATGTTCCAGAGCTGTGCTGTCCAAAACCCAAAAGAGTAGCCACTCATCACTAGTGGCTTTTGAATACTTGAAATGTGACTAGTGTGTCGGAGGAACTGAATTTTAATGTTATTTAGTTTTAATCAAATTTTAAATGGCCACTTGCAGCTAATGGCTAATCTATTGGACAACTCAGATCTAGATTCTCAAAACCCACTCACGTTATGCTGCTCTATCACTACAGTTATGAGTAATTTGGTTAGCTGGCACGTACCTCCAGAGCATGTTAACCAGGAATGTAATGACTGTAAATACTTCCATGGAACATGACTGGAGAACAGCACTTATGAGTGTACTAATGGTGAAACCAGGAGGAATGTCAGCAAGTAGCAAAGGTCCAAGGGGTCAGCAACGAAAGCTGGATGAGGCCAAAGGCAACTACAAATTCTGAACTGTATGATTTATTTCAGCTCTCTCGTGAGCACCCCTCATTTACTCATCCTCCCTAGTGTTACAAGAAAGGGAGAACAGGAATGAATGAACTGAAATGAATATGCTCACGTTGCAGAGCTGTTCCTCAGAGACAGGGCTAGAATTGTGCAGGAACAGACACAATGAAAATGTATTTCATTCCAGTGCTACTAAATTACCACGTTATTTGTGATGGTACAAACAAACTTGTATATGATTATAAGGACTGGCCTACCTTGCAATTTTATTGTTCCCACTAATCCATATTCAAGCCTAAATGACAATATAAAGGTTTCAACAATGCAAATATTAGCACTTCACAACCAGCATCAAAGTATTACTCAGCCATAAAAAGTGAAATAGTGCCACTTTTTTACACATTTAAAGCATTTCCAACTTTAAAAATTTTGTGTCTCGGGAATTATCTCATTTGATCTTGTGGAAAAATAAAAGAACACCCCTCATAGTTATGCAAGGAAATGCAGCCCTGATGATGGTGAAGATAGTGACAACGAGGTTTATGATAATGATGATGATGGTGGTGATCTCAAGTGAAAAATATTCCGAGTTCCTTCATGTCCATAATTAGTTTCCTGGGGCCTCAAACTTGAATTCAATAGAGCTGGGTTAAAGTTGGCTCACATTTTCTTTCCCGATTCTCTTACAGGGTTGAGTATGGTATAAGTGTTGCTGTTGAGAAGACTCAAAGCATTCTGATTCTTTTTCCTTATACATGACTTGGAGTTTCTGACCGATGCATAAAGTGTTTTTCCTTCTTATCTTTAAAGTCAATATAAGTCAGTAAGTCAATATAAGTCCCAGGCAATCTTTCAATATGCTTTTTTCAAATATAATTTTTTGGGGAGATGGCAGAGTTAGGGCTGGATAGCTGATATTATAGCTTTCAGTAAAGTGTCTGCTTCTTTCCTTCTTTTTTTTTTTTTTTTGTCCATAAGGAGCCCAGCTATATGTACACCAGATGTTTGAGGCATTGTTTGCCTATTTAGTACAGGGGTCAGCAAACTCTTGCCTGAGGCCCAAATTCAGACCTGAGTGTGGCCTGAAAGTTGAGAGTATTTCATTTTTTACCTTTTTCAAAGTTTGTGAAGACAAAGAAGAAGGTGTAACAGAGACCTCTGTGACCCATAAAATCTGAACTATTAACTTTATAAAACTTTATAAAAATGTTATTAAAAAAGTATAAAAACACTTTCTTCAGTCTATAATCTAGTACATCCAACATTTTCCTATATACTATTTTCC